>NW_010525921.1:27452-35238 GCF_000687285.1 Phaethon lepturus | reverse complement strand
GAAGTAGATGTTTAAGGGCTAGTAGTCAAACTGTTCAGCTGTTTTCAAACCAAGATTTGTTTCCTAAGGTAGTACGTACCTACAGACCTTGTCTTGCTTATGCTCTTATGCCATCAGAGCTACAGCTATTTTCATATTTATACAGTGAGTATAGAAAGACTCAAGGAGAAATACAGAAGTAGGTACTAGTTTATTCAAATATTTGTACAAGTTACAGAACGACAGGGTTTTTTCTTTTCCACTTTCTTAAATGGCATTTTCCCTTTTTTCTATACATTCTGAATCACAGAATCACAGAATCATATATAGGTGGTGATAAAAAAGCAGCATAGAAACTTGCCTAGTTTGGAAGGACCTTGTCCCTCACTGCAGGAAAAAAGACTTTTATTTTGGTGATAAGAGGAATGCTGGAAGATCTAGAAGATGACATTTTCATGAGAATGCATTTATTTCACCATACTGTTTTTTCTTTCTTAGATGTAGCTATGGAGCATTTGAATACAACAGATCAGAACATGTTTGACCTTCAGAATCCGAATGGTTTGGGGTTTAGATATTTCTCTGATAAGGAGGAGTTCACCTATATGCAACACATACTTTTCAGTATGAACAGTTGGTATTGATGCTGAATAACTTCATGTTGAATCCACTTAGATCACAAGATTTATACCCAAAAAGGGAAAGCCTTGGCAAGAAGAGGGTGCAAAATTACCTAGCAAGCAGAGACATATTTGGTGTATTTTAAAGACAACATTATGGCACACAAAAACATGAAGGAAAAATAAAAATTGCACTATGCTAATCAGCTAGCTGTCCCCTAGCTGAGAGGAGCTTTCTGTGAATCTACTCTTTGTAGATCGCAAAAACCGTCAAGACTGAATGTGATAACACCAAAAGTAGTGTTCACAATAAAAAACCCAACTGTTCAGTACTGAAAAAGTTATCAAGACGACAGTCAATGTTGAAAAAATAAAGTTCTTCTGTGTACTGCATAGACTATTTCTGACTGATGTATGAATGACATGGAATGCATGTCTGGGCCTCTTCAGGTATACTCTAATCTGCAAAATAAATATCCATATAAGTAGATGTCTCAAAATCCTGTGAACTTTTATAACAAGGCTGTCATAACTCCAAAGTGGCAGTATGATAACTTTCTTCACACTGACAATACGCCTGATATTCCACTGTGGCTCTATAGGAGAATAAAAAAAAAAAAAAAAAAAGGCTATTTTAAAATAAAACGTTATACAACAGTTATATACTCACCGTAAGTCAGAAAGGTAGACTGCTCCTCAAAGGATGAGCTTTGTGGAGAACTCCAGGAACATCTCCATCATATCACAATGACTACATATTTGGAAAATCATCAGATAATGGTTAATTTTATTACTGATTAATTTGTTTTACCAGATTGCCCAAAAAATATTTTTAAATTTTTTGCTGCATCATTTACACTAAATTGAAGTTCCTCACTGAACAAACAAAAGTGAAAACAATGTTTTGATCTGTGACTCTTCAAAGAAGACATTGTTTGAGTTTGACATTCAGAATTTGAAAGTTAACCTGTTTTGGTGGGATACTTCAGTCTTCCTTTCATGTAAGAAAGTATTTAAGGGAGAATTACTTTCAGGGTTGCCCTAACTGTTAAATGTTAAATAATTAGTGAGAGAGAAAGAAAAGATACACTTTTCTTTCCAAATACTCTTTTCTTTCCAAGATATCACTGTAACTCCAAAAGTATGTTTGATATGACACCATCTCATTACAGAAAAAATGAACCTACTGTAACATCCATTACTGTATTTCCCCCTCTGTCCCCTGCTTTTACAGTTTTCCTGTGGTATAAAAAACCAACAGTGGCAACTTCAAAGTTGCATTACAGCAAAGACAAGTAGATATTAATAAGGCTGTGGGTGCAATGTTTTTTTTCATACAGTATTTACAAAAAAGATCCTAGGTGGCTACAGCTGAAGCAGAATAAGTCAGTCCAAGCCCTAACTATACATACCACAGAGTGAAACACCATAGCCTGCAGGTAAATAAAATTCTTTTGGGTTTCTTGCACATATTCCTTCAGTAAGAGGAGTTCTAGTAATTGTGGAACTACAGAAAACAGTAGCAATTAGTGGTAACTTCAGGTAAGGTAAGTGCAAGCGCTTATTTATTTCAGTCTCATATAGCAGACTCTGGATGGCTTAGTATTAAGGTGATCAAAAATCTTTTCTGATTTGCAGGCAAAAAGTAATACAGCAGGTTCACTGTTTTTAATCCGGCAGGTGGAAGGTTAAAAGCAACTCTGTGCCCACATAGAGAAGAAATATTTGCAAAATAAATGTAGTAAGGAAAGCATGCTTGAATTTTTAATCCTTCTTGGTTCTTTTTTCTTTGTCTTCTCCAGCAGTGGAAGACTGCTGATGATTTTGCTTGCACTTGTGCTCTCATGTGACCCTGGGCAAAAATGGTGTCATTTAAAGTGCATCTGCCTCAGCATTCACCAGTCACCATCACAAAAAGTGTCCAGTTGTCCTGAAGTGTTCTAGCCGCCTTTTTGTTTTCCTGGCAAACTAAAAATTATTTAAAGATTACTGAGAACAAGGACTCGAGAAACCTTCTGGAAATGCTGTTACTCTCCAGTTCTAGGTTATGTGTACTTCTTTTGACAAGTTTAAGTATATGAATGAGTGGGAAATAAGATGACTTGCAGAAATGAATAGTTTCTGATGCTAAAAGTATGTAATGCAACAATGTGGTCCTAATTTGTAATGAAGTTGAACACACAGCCTCCAAAGGGATCAAATCCTGCTGCAACAGTTGTTCTGAAACAGAACCCCATACTTACTGAACTGGCAATTGGTACTTCATCAGTGACTTGCTTTACATAGGTAGGTATGAATCCAACATGCTGTTGTTTTTCTTAAGTATATTCTTCTCAGATGGGGAAGAGGATTTGTGTACACACATTCGTGAACGTGATTTCCGATCGAGATTCCACAGAGCAGATGCCTATCACTATCCGCAGCCAGTGGATTTAGGTCCATATCTTTAAAGTCATCTGAGTAACTAAAGTAACAGGAAGGGATCAAGAGGAGTTCACATGCAGCGCCTCTTTTGAAGTCATACATCTTGCAAAATTTCCATTTTCTCAACAGGAGTTACATTATTGTTAAATCCTACCTCATCTATTTGAAGCTTGATCCCCAGTTCCTTTAAGAGCCACTGTCTACGTGTTGGTGCCTTTTCACCTGAGAGTCACGGGCTTCCTGTAGGATCTGGGCTTTGCAACTAGAGATTGTGAGGGACTGGTAACAGTCAAGCACTGCCAAGCTCTTTGTCAGCTCAATGCACCAGAATTTTATCTGTCTGACTTTGGTCCTGAAAAGTGCTATTACCTGCACACTTTTCCCCCTCTTTTTCATCAGGTATTTCATGTACAAAACAGACTGCTGATGTTACTCCTGGCATTGAGAGGAGGAGTTCACAGAATCATAGAACAGAATCACAGAATATCTGGGGTTGGAAAGGACCTTTAAAGGTCACCTAGTCCAACCCCGCTGCAATGAGCAGGGACATCTTCAAATGGATCAGGTTGCTCAGAGCCCCGTCCAACCTGACCTGGAATGTTCTGGAAGATTTGCAAGTAAGCTGCCTGGCAGTAGGGAAATCAAGGTATTCCCTTTATGGCATTTATTTCATTACAAAATAGAAGAAATGGCACAAGGGAAGCCCTTTCTCGTAGGGGCTTCAGTTAAGCATCACTGACCCTCCACTGCAGAGTAGCTATCTTCAGCCTTGTTTTTCTGGACCACTCCTGGATTACAGAGAATAACTGAATAACTGTGCTGCACTTGTTCCTCCTCAGTCCCTTTCATTAGAATAGAATAGAATAGAATAGAATAGAATAGAATAGAATAGAATAGAATAGAATAGAATAGAATAGAATAGAAAATAGAATAGAATAGAATAGATCCACCAGATCCACATTTGGGCACATGAAGGGCCTGTTGTCTCTTCACACTGAGCTGGTATCAAAATGTTGGCAGCTTTCTGCACCACTTGCACCAGTTTTGCAAGCTAATTACCAAGTGTGTGCCTGAAGAGTGTTTTTCATAGATCCTTCTACCTTTTTTTTTTTTTTTTATTAAAAGGAGTTCCTTTGTATCTGAATAACATCATCAGTAATTTCATCACACCAACATTCTCAGGTGGTTTCAGGTGGGCATGTAAAAAGCAAAGTCCTCAGTCCTTCTGGCACCTATTTTACAGGTGTGTAGGGACTCTTAAAGAGAGGCAGTTGCCTTTTAGTGTTGAATAGCCACCTGGCCAGCCGACTCCTTACCCACATCAGCATGATCAGCAACAACCTTCTTGTTCCCTAAAGACCTGCAGAATTGATTTAAAAACTCAGTGACCTGTCTTCACAGTCCTTGAGAGTAAAGCTTATCCCCACAGGCAGCAGTGCCACTAACTGCATCACGTTGACCCACCAGTGTTTCATCTCTTGGAGCTTTCTCAGTGCCTGGCACTTTCTCCAAGGAAACTTCTGAAATGGAAGTTCAATTAATGGCAGCTTTGTTTTTTTTCTAAGAGGAAACATCCATTTCTAAAGTGACTAGACTGACATCACCGGTTTCCTGTTAAGAGCCCACCCACACAGTGCATCCATTGCTCACCCAGCTGGATCTGCTGGTTGTGACTGTGTGGAGCTGGACTCCATCAGGTTGCTGAGGGGTGAAAGCCTCCTTAACACATGTCTCAGGCTCCACTCTTCAGGCTTTGGTGTCATCAAATGTACGAAAGGGTGAAGTTCATGCTCAGGTTTAGATTTAGATTGCAGAAAACCATCGTTCAAGAAATGTAAGTTTCCTTGTCTACATCTTATTCTGGATTTCATGGCATCCATGAACCAGAAGAAGCTCTATCTCATGGTCTATTTCTACAGCCTCCATACTGCATACCAGCCGAAGCTCTCATAGAAGAGATAGACCCTACATCAAGAAACCACCCATGAAGAACTGCAATGTAGAAATAGGAAACACAACATCATGTGGAGCACCATGGGTTTCTGCTCCAGTCTGAAAACATGGGAGTAGGCAAATGTTCCTGGAGACTTGAGTAGGTCACAGGATGACTATGAGCCTGTGATACAGGCAAATGCCTTCTTGTGTGCCTGGCAAGATATTTCTGTTGGAAAGGCAAGCTTTGTGCAAAGCCCTGGTGAGGACTCACCTGTAGCACTATGGACATTTCTCCTTCCTCAGGTTCAAGAAAGAGAAAGTACGTCTGGGGTGAAGGCAGACAAAGACTAAGCAGCTGATTAAGGGCATGGAGGGCCTGTAGAGGATGGCGATAAGAAGGAGTAAGACAAAGGCTGAGAGGGATGACATCACTTTCAAGAAAGATATCAAAAGTGAGACCCAAAGGAGGAAAAGAGCTCTTGAAGTGCAAGGAAAAAGATGGTCAAGAACACAAAGAAATTTGGGACTTCTTTCCAAGAAGATGACCTTACCACAAGGAGGGTACTAGCAAATGTCCTTTGGTGCATTGCTAAGGAACAGTGAGGAAATCATGCATGCTCTCTATGTCTCTGCAAAGTTCATGCAGAAGGAAGCAAACCCTATCTTTCACCTCTGGCATCACCACAACCAAATGAATGTATACTGTAGAAGTGCTCTTATTTACATAGTCTGAATGTACATACCAATTTCGTCACCAACATACAAAATGACAAGAATAGTACCTTCCTTCCTCTTTCAGTACTCAAAATACTAAACCCTAAAAGAAGAGGAGATTTGCCAGGCTTTTAGATAAGAACTGATCATCTTCCAACAAGTCAGGATAGGCAAATAATTCTCAGAAAGGTTCAAGTCACCAATGAGGTCTGAAAGTTTTACCCATGACTGAAGCTCGTTTTGTATCCCACATAAACATGGCCAGTCGTTCTGGTCAGTTTTGGTGGGAAAAGGAAGTGTGAGGGCGATGGCAGCAATGGGCTATTTTTACAGTTTGGAAGAGTCGTTATTTGCCTGACTGTGCTTTGGGCACTGATCCAAATGGTCTAGATCTGAAAACGACCAATCTTTCCACCACATCAATGTAACATCCTCCACTCCCTTGTTTTTCAAAGCCTGTGTTATTTCCACGGCAGTTTCTTGGCACCATCCATCCCTACCTATAGCTCTGGTTACACTTTGGCTTTCCTCCAGGCTGAGGCTGCTGAAATTGCCCCCCTTGTGCCGCCAGAAAAGGACTTGTGTCCAGTCAGATCAAGTCCCTGGTCCTTCTCACTGCCGTTAGTTCCTGGCCGTTAGCTGTGGCGCAGAGGGGACGGCTAAGGGCAGTGGTCTCTGGGCTGCAGGGTGGGTTTCTGCCATGGCCTGAGAGAAGAGGAAGAGCACTAGGTCATCTTCTTCTTCTTCTTCTGTGTGCTTGGTCCTGATACTCGTTCTTCAAGTTCTCACTCTTCAGGAAACAGGGCCTGCTTGGTACGTATTCCTACTCTTCAGGAAACAGGAACCGCTTGGCCTGTGTTCCTGCTGCTGCGTTCTGCAGCTCTGTGACTTGCCTTTGCCAGATTGCGAGGGATGTTTTTGCAAGCAAAACTGAAGAATGCATCAGCCTGCTCCGGGCTACACATGCACATTGTGATCATGTGTACATGCTACATGCTACACATACAATGCTTGTGCGCATTGGCCTGAAACAGATTCAGAAAAATAACATAACTAAAATGACCTAAAATGATATAAAATGACATAAAACAAAATCTAAATATAAAATCCTGTTTCCGTGTGTAATGTTTCCGATTTGTGTCCTTCAAAATGTTTTTGGAGCTGAAGAACACCTGGCATTTCAGCCAAATAACAGTCTCGTCGTTATTCGACTCATGCTGAGCACAGGGGAGAGGAGAGGAAGAGAAATGGTATGTTCTCCATATAGTTGTGCCTGACAAGGCATGACCTAGATCTGAGCAGTCCATCCTGGAGAGCAGCTCTCTGCAGTGCAGGTGCCAGGCCCATCCAGGAGAGAGGGGCAGAGATGGGCACACCCGCAACATGGCTCAGGCAGGACTGAAGGCCCCAGGCTGAGCTGAGAGACGATGTCCTCTGGGCCCTTGGCAGGAGACGGTGTGGGTCAGGTGCCAGGCGAGGCCGGTCCCTGCCATTGAGGCCTATGAGCATCCACAGGACCCTGGCAGAAGTAGCCCTGCATGGCTCATTCACCCTCCTTTAGGCACTGATGGTTGGCCACTTTGGAGACCAAGTATTGGGCCAGGTGGACCTTCGCTCAGATGGAGTACTCTTGTTGCCTGGCTCTTGTGTTGTAGCCTGTTTTTCCAAGGAAAACAGCTCAGGCATTTCTACAAAGGAGTACAGGGACAACAAAAAATCCACAGGGAAACGAACAAGTAGTGCTCACATGATAAAGGATAGCAACCATTGCATGTAGTTCTGCAGCTCTTCCTGCTTCAGAGGGCGGGCTTGGAGCCTTGCTAGTGTCAGAGATGGGGTTTGTTGTCATCCTCTGGAAATCCAGCTGAACTGGATGAACATCGAAGACTTTCACAAACGGCACTTTTTCCACATGCTTTTTGCAACCTTGTTCAGGTGGTCAAATGATGTTGAGATGATCCACAGCTCTCACTCCCATCAGGCAGTCCAGGCCTTCTTCCAACAAAGTGACAGAGCCAATGCCTAGGATGGCACATGATCAGCCATTCAATCCCTTCTGCCAGTGCAGGGCTGGCAAGAAATATCATCAAAATTTTCCTCAGCATGTGCTGGTA
>NW_010525921.1:0-27313 GCF_000687285.1 Phaethon lepturus | reverse complement strand
AGGGAAAGTAGGAGGGAGGAAGAAGAATCTCATCAAATTGAATCAAATCGAATCACGAGTTGAGTTGGAAGGGACCTACAACAATGCTGGAGTCCAACTGCCTGACCACTTGAGGGCTGAGCAAAAGTTAAAGCGTGTTATTAAGGGCGTTGTTCAAATGCCTTCTCAACACCAACCAGTGTGTGGAGTCGACCATCCCTTTAGGAAGCCTGTTCCAGGGTTTGAGTACCCTCTCAGTAAAGAAGTATTTCCTCATGTCAAGTCTGAACCTTCCCTGAGGGATGCAGCTTTGCGCCATTCCTGCACATTCTGGCACTGGATCCCAGGGAGAAGAGATCAGCACCTCCCTCTCTGCTTCCCCTCCTCAGGAAGCTGGAGAGAGCAGTTAGGTCACCACTCAGCCTCCTTCTCTCCAAACTAGACAAACTCAGTGTCCTCAGCCACTCCTCAGAGCACAAGCTTTCCATCCTCTTCACCAGCTTTTTTGCCCTCCTCTGAATGCATTCGAGTATCTTAACATCCTTTTGAAACTGTGGGGCTCAGAACTGTACTCAAGTCGCGGCCTCACCAATGATGAATACAGTAGGATAATCACTCCTCTTGACCGGCTGGTTATGCCGTGTTTGAGGCACCCCAGGAAGCAGTTTGCCCTCCTGGCTGCCAAGGCTCACTGCTGACTCATATTGAGCCTGATGCCAACCGGCACCCCCGGATCGCTTTCTGCAGGGCTCTCTGCAGCCCCTCCTCTCCCAATTTGTACTTGTGCTCAGTGATTTGGGAAGGTGTTATCCCAAAGTGACTAGCTGGGACACCATGAACTTCAAGTTAGCCTGGATATTAATTTTCCTCTGGGGTAGCTGCTTAATGACAATGAACTGCAACAGAAGTTCTGACCCTCTCAACCTTTTAGGGGTGTCCAAGGCTCTATATGTATCAGCAGCTCACAGAACAGCTTTCAATGAATCCTGAAACTGTTATATACAACCATCCTTACATTTCTTCTGAGTTTAAACCTGGATCCCAGCTATGGATTTTATCCCTGTTTATGGTAGAAGTGGGTGCTTGAATCTGTTACTGTTTATCATAAGTCCTTTGGTCATCTGGTTAAGTCCAAAGCACAGGCTTCTAAGTGACAGAGGAGTTTATAAGAATCTTTCTTTTCCATGTTTCTTATATTAAAAGAAAAAGTTAATTTGACCGTATATGAAAAACAGCAGAAGATGGCAAACAGCATGAGTAATGGTTAACAAGTTGCAAATTAAATACCAAAGAGATAAGCACCAGCAGGAAAAAGCCTAAGCATATCAAATTTTGTTATGCCTTTAGGGATAGGCCAATTTTGCTCTTCCGTATAAAACTATATATAAAACTCTGCTATTAAGACATCATTGTTATATTTCCTTTTTAAAGAGATGGCTTTAATAAATGTAGATTGTTGGTGGGTTTGTTTTTTAGGGTTTTTTTTCCCTTAGCACAACTGTCTGCACACAAAAGAAGCCTAGGAGCACAGAAAGCAATTTGCTGGCTGATCTTGACAAACAAGGCACACAGCATAATCACGTAAAACTTCTCGCGTACTCTTGAACCCGTTTGACTTACAGAGGTGCACTTCATACAGTTCAGAGGAACCTACATCTTGCTTGTGCACACATGAAAATCCTGTTGCAGAAAATGTGCACAGACCTGCTAAGGTTAATATTAAGTTTATAGCATATGTCGTTACGCATGATCTCATTGTTGATTCTATTCTATGTGTAATTGTACTGTAAGAAGGTACAATTGAGCATATGATAAAGAGGAAGAGTAATCCTTATTATTCAAGTTTCCCAAGTGCTACTTTATTGTATGGTTTTCAAATTTTGATATTACAACCCTACAATATTTTAAAGAGCCTACCACATGTTTTGGCATGATAATAATTTAATATTCAGTTTATCCAAAAGCTATATAAGATGGGCTAGCTTAGATTCTTCATTGGGATTTTAGTTAATTCAAAGAAGGATTTATCTATTGGAATTGCAAATCAAAGAAACTACTCTAATTGTTCTTATCTTCAATTACACATGGATTTAAAAATGCTTGATTTGTGCACTAGTTGCTGACCTGTTGACTTTGGAGGAAGGAGTCCCATCAGCTTCATTAGGTGCTGGGTTAAGCTAATAGTAAGGCCATGAATGCAAGATCACAGGACACAGTTTCTACATTCATAGCAGGTATTCACTGGGATTTCACTATTTTTCATTAACAGGCTGTTCTCCATGTTTTCCATGTTCTCCATGTCCTTCTCATGCGAAGGCCTCAGTGAAGCTGCCTGCTGGGGATTAGGAGATTTTTACCACTTCTTTCTTGTATTTTCCTTCTCTTACTCCCTTTTCTTCTTATTGATGACTCTTTGCTCAGTCGACTATACTAAGCAGACAGCTGACGCACAACAAAACAGGTACTTGGTAACAAAAGCCTACAACAAAGAGAAGCCATCCTTGTCTTTAAGCCTGGGATAGTCCTTTTGTCCCATTAGGACTAGTTGGTTTCTTTGTGCATCAATCTTTTTCTGTGTGAGAACCGCTTCGCAGGCAAACACACACATCCCAGCATTTGCCCTGTGCTTCATGCTAAATTTCTGCAATGACACAGATTCAGTTCCCCAAAACATCTTGTGTTTCACCTTCATGAGGGCAGAGCTGGTGGGCTACAGCAGTCTTGCTGTTCTAATGTTAGGTTGGTTCTGGTGTGTGGAAACCACCGCTGAAATATACCACCACAGACCTTTTACAGGAAAGTAGAGGTATCTGTAAATGGGGAATGAAAAATAGATCCCGGCGATTTGCTGGCAGTACATTTCAACGTATATTTACTTTACAAAAATAGATAAACATCAAAACCCAAATGTATATGATATACCTCTACTTTGTATTATAGGCTGGTTGTCTTAGCATCTTTCTGTATATGTTTAGCAGAGAAATCTACTACTGTCCTGTGGCATTTCCTTAGAACATTCAAATCTTGCCTATATTGAAATTATATTTTATTATATATTATATTGCTAACCTAAATGTGTATTTTCTATGCAAAACACTGAGGCATGTGCAGCCTTAAAACAACCTTGCTTGTTCTTTTATTTCTGCATTTACTTTACATACTAAACACAAAAAAAAACATTGAAAAGTGTAACAAAATGTGAATGAAAAATATTACAAAAGAATAAAAATACAGTGCTGTCTTTAAACCTCCCACACTGCAATTGAGTACAATTCCAACAAGCCACAGGTGCACACCATATGCAAAGGTGAAAATGTGATTATGAGAGGTCTGATGACAGTTCTGGGTCCACAAAGCATTCATCTCAATATAAACATCTGTTATGTATTCAAGGCAAAACTGTGCGGAATATAGAGCTATAATCGAGGTTTTAAATGCAGAGATACCAGGAAACTCCAGGTTATTGCCCCAACAGGAACTCAAATTTGATCACAATATAAAAAGATAGTATTTTTTGTTAGTGTACATGATGTTAGGCTTCCTGCCGTATTATACCGAGATGGAATTGCTTCAGCTCAAAACAGTGTAGGGACTACTGACTTGGAGTGATGCACTTATTTCTCAATTATGGGATTGATGCACTCTTCTGGCAGAAGGGCTCTAATGAGCTGGGCTGTTGTAGCTGTCAATATACATTGTGAAAATCCTGTGGTTTGATTGGCTGTTCCCTGTCATAAACCAGCAATAAAGATGATGTCCCCAACTTCTGTATTCCTCTGCTGATAGCTGAAGTTGCCAAATCCTTTGCATTATATATAAAAGACCCTGTTATCAGATGCTCATAATTTGGCCAAATTTTAGCCATGCAGGATTAAATTTCCTGTGCCTTGTGTCTGCCTTTAGGCAAATGGACTTTTTAATTTCTTCTAAAGCCATTTCTGAGAAAGAAATAAGGGGAAACTATATTAACCGCACAAGACCTCTTCACAGTTGTCTCTTCATGTCTTGCTGCATTTCCAGAAGTACCCACTTAAAGGCAAAAAACAGTCAGCCTAAACTGCTGGGCACTGAAAACCTCGGCCTTGCGCAGTTCAGCAGCCTGGGACAAGAGAGGGTATATCATCTCTCTTCCTTTACCTGGCAGTTTTATTCTTCTAACCCCAGATCAGCCACATGTAAACAGGACCAAGGACTCACTTTCTACATCAGATCAAATAGATTTTCACATTGTCATTCTTCCTGAGATATCAGCACTACACATACGGTTTTGTGGAGTTTTTTAAACAAATATTAAATTTGTTTAACTCTTCTTAGCACCAAGTTGTCTCAAACGAAAGGCTTCCTGTGCCCTCTCAGATGCAATAGCTCAAAATCAGTAGTAATCAGAAATCCGGAAAACACCAATATGTTACTTGGGAAGCCAGAAGTTTCTTCATGCTCAGCAGCTGATGTTTGGACCAGTGGTTTGGTCCATCCTGATTTGGTCCTCTATTTTAACGAAAATATATGCTAAAAATAATGATTATTAAAATATCACTGAGAGCTGTCAGGTGGAATCTTTTGTGCAGATTACAAAGGTATTTTCTTCCTCTTTAGGCCATTTGTCCACAGAAGGACTGGGTTTTTCATAGGTTTGCCAGTGAATATGTGCCGCTGTTATCTTTGATGGAAGAACATCACTGGCGAGAACAAGACTATGATCCATATCCTTACCGGTGCCAACACAGTGCCAGGGAAGCTGCACTCAGCTGCTCTAGCCTTGTGGCTTTTTACTTTAACAACAACAGAAAATGCACACAAAAAAGCTAGATGCAAAATTTTCCTAACGTTTTCCTTTAAGTGGAAATGTCACTTAAAAAAGCGGCATTTTTAACCAAGTCTTTGCCAGCAGAAATGTAACCAATTTTAACACCTCCAGACTTCATTCACAGAAACAGATCTACCTCCCCCCCAGTCCCACACTCATTGTTGTATCCTTGTGAACTGAGTAGAAATGAAAGCAGAATTTGACTTTATGTAATGAAACCTATTTTTTTTCCTCAAAAAAAAAAAAAAAAAGCCGTCAGGTTACAAGTGCATACTCTTTCTAGTTAATATTCCTTTCATTTTACTTCTTTCCTGGTTTTTTCCTTCTTTCCCCATTTTTTTTTTCTCTCTCTTAAGCAGAATGAAAAGAGTTCTTTAACCAAACAAATGTAAATACGTAAGTGGTAGGGATTTTTTTAAAGGTATGTTTTTCAGTTCATCTAACAAAGACATATCTGTCTGCTTGAATGATTCCTTACTGAATATGAATGAGAAGCCCTTTAATGAGGTACGGTAATTAAGCTCTGGCAAGCCCCCCTAGCCCCCTGTCAGCAGCTTCCCAGGCAAACAGCCATTGAATCCGATGATTGACAAACCAGACGCTGGACATGTACTGTAGCTGATGGGGAACAATGGGCCGGGGGCCACGGGATCTGACGTACCCGGCTGTTTCAGCCCCATCAAAGGGCCGGGCTCCCGGGGGGTCCATCGTGCTGTCCTCCTGAGCCTGAGCTGCAGGTTTACCTGCCGGACTCTGCTGGCTCCTCTCAAGGTGCCCGTCCTCGGCGAGCGCAGGCTGGATGTGCTCCTTGCCCGCTCTGCATGTGTCTGCGCAGGAGCGGGTTCGCTCCTCCGGCACTCGTGTGTTGCAGTGCTCAGGTCATAAATCTTTTTAATTGTTAAAAGTCTTTAACTATAGAATAGGATTCATTATCCATTGTGTTTGCCAAAATGCTATTTAATAAGTTGCTTGTTTTATTAACCCTGACAGAAGAGAAAACAGGGTTCTTTATCTCCAGCTGTTGGAGACAGATATGGGATTTCTCTGAGCAGTTTTGCTTAACACGTTGCAAAATGAGTGTGTTTAACAGGTTTGGGGTGACTGGCCTACAGTTGAATTGCACACCTTTCCCTTCTGTCCCATACTCTGGACAAGCAGTACCTGTGTCAGAAGCCTGCGTTTGTCTCAAAAATCATGTGGCAAGGATTGGTAAAGAAAAACACACAAGATGAAACAGCCACACAAAAAACCCTAGAAGCCCTGGTTTCTACCACCCTGTAACTCTTGCTGTATGATCGCTCAGGAGCCTAGATGAGAAGGACGCGTCTTTGTTTTAATTGACTGTAGCCATATGGATTGGCATTGTGAGGGACTGCTTGATTTCCAGCACAAGAGGTTAATTTCCTTCCTATATGTCACCAGTTCTGTAACACACGCACTTGGATTACACTGTCCTCGTAGTCGTTTGGAAATACAGGTAATGGTAGCCTGGCTGTAGAACAAACTGGGAGATTGTTTGAAATGTATGATGCCAGCTTGCATTTTGAAAGCACACACAGGGAGAAGAAATGTACTTTTCAGGGAAGAGATGGGAGAGAATGAATAATTTAATCATTTCTTATCTCCTAAATAACACCGAAAATATGTGCAAATATGTATATATGCAAACATTATCTGAATAAGCTGTTAGTGTAATTTGTCAAAATTGGCAATCTCCTGTTATTAAAATTGAAAGCTCACCACTCTTCTTCCTTCCTGGGCTTTTTTTTTTTATTCTAAAAGCAGAAATAAATCCCAGTAGTACAATTAAAACACTAGCTAAATATTACTTTGTTGGGCTTAACGATAGATTACAATGTGTGCATAATGACCCAGTTCTAGTAATATCATCTGATTTAGTAAGGAAATCAGAGTCTGCCATATGTTCACCAATAAGGTCTTAGAAATTCTTCTTCTTGTTCTTGATGTCTCAGCCAACTGCTAGCAAGGATGCTGTTTTGTCCTGAAATTGTCTTGGTTTTGAGCACCAAGCACATTAAAGTCATAAGCATGTGGCTCATTTTATCACGCCACCTCTAGGAATGAGCAGGGGGTGAATTAACAACCTGCCACCTGCTTGCCCTGAGTACCTTTATGCATGGAAGTGTTCCAGTTGCAGGCCGGTCTGAAAACTGATTTCCTGCTAACAGCCACAGAAAGGTATACACTGCGACTTTGGGGATATTTTAAAAGATTAAAATTAATCTTGACATTCCCCCTGAATATATTAGCACCCAATTGGCAAGATTATTTAGCTCTTATGACAAACCAGAGAACAACATCAAAACCCAAACCAAGAAAATATCAAAACAGGGAGCAAAGCAAGACTCTGCTGTGCCATTTAGCTATGTATTTACTACATTTGTTATGTATTTGCTATTTGTAGACTCACGAGCTATGATGCATTAATGAGCAATGTATCTTTGCTGTGTATGGGCCAAATCCAGGCAACGACACTTGCTGTGCATCTATAGCTACTGTGTATCATAATGGAAGCTGCAGATTTTCATCATCATTCAAACTTTGATTGTCAGCTTATTTATACAAACTCTTTTTTCTTACTAGCCCTCCTTAAATTTTGCCAGACCCAGGTGCATATTAAGATCTGTTTTGCTTTAGCGGGCAGGCTGGACTTCGAGCTGCCACTTAGTAAGTGTGTGTCCTACCCATCCTTGACCCCCATTTTGAGACAGCAGGAACTGTGGGAGTTAGCATCACTCCAGGCTAGCAATAAAGTGATCACATTGGAAAATGAGCTGTTGGTGATGGGTTTTTTTGACAGATGATGATGACGACCTACAAATTGAACCAGTATCTTCACTGTTCCATCAATATTCTGGCAAGTATGACATAATTTTGTTCCTCTGTTTCATATGGTTTATTGTCTTACAATTTATTTTTTTAAATTAATTCAGGGGTTTCATTTTGCATATTTAAATAACATATATTAACATTCTGTTCTTCCAATGATTTCTTGATCTTGTATTTCTTAGATTCACAGACAAAAATCTCTTTTGGAAAAACCTAGTATAACCCCTTTGGTATTAGTGGAGTTGCAGTAACTTATTTGAACATTGAGTGTGTCCAGTATTTACATATATTTATATGTGAACTTTTTATATATGTGTAGCATTTCATAACAATTTATAAATCTGAAATTTTATCTAAAATGTTTAAGCTAATATTTGTTTTAAAGGGAGCAAAGTTGTTTAACAGTATTAATAACTTGCTTAACTTGCTTCTAAATGTAGACTTCTACCCTGAAAGAGGGTAGATTTAGATTGGCTATAAATAAGCAATTCCTTATGATGAGAATGGTGAGACACTGGAACAGGTTTCCCAGAGAAGCTATGGATGCCCCATCCATGGAAGCGTTCAAGGTGAGGCTGGACAGGGCTTTGAGTAACCTGATCTAATGAAAAATGTCTGTGCCATGGCAGGTGGTGATGACTAGATGATCATTAAAAAGTTCCTTCCAATCCAAACCATTCTGTGATTCGTTCTGTGATTCTATGTGATTTAAGGTACAGGCACCAAGTACTGTGTAGTTATAAAATTTTGTATTTTACCAAATTGTTGTCCTTATTTAAAGACTAGAGGAAAAGAGAGCTGGAGGTAATAAAAGCACAGTGAAAGTATCCTTCATCTGAACTTTTCACTTGTTTCCAGTCTGAAATTGTAGCACTCATTCCAGAACTATGAGCAAGCAAGAATACTCACTGGGTACTACACGTCTTTCCTCACCAAGATAGTTGTATGAAATGCTTAGCTAATATTCAACAGATATCTCTAGCACATTGTAGACAGTTAAAGATTCTAGTTAGATTGAAGTAAAATGAGCTGCTACAGCTTTTGGAGTCCCAAAGCTTATCATGTCCGTGTCTGCTGAATGCAGTAACACAAGACTGGGTGGACAGTTAGTGCAGGTATCTTCTTTCTACACCCTATTTCTTGGGCTTCCTCCTGAACATTCATCATTGATAACCAATGGAGGCAGGATATTTCAGACTCTAAATACAGTTAAATGTCCTTGTATGGTGCTTGAATTCTTATGATGGACTAAATCAGTCCAAATACACCCATTCAATATAATAAAACCAAGTTTCTCTTGAAAACTCATGAAAAGCAGTCATTTCAAGATGTATTCTTAATGTGTTTTATTTTTATTCTATAAGCCTCTTAAACATAAATACATTAATTTAGTGATTTTGACAAATACAAACTGATTAATTTCTATATGCTTTCTGTTAAGAAGGAAAGACAACACTGAACTCTAAGAATGCTGACCTGTAACACAGTACATGGGGATGTGCTTTTTTTAAAAAGAGGAAACTATGTTAATAGTAATAATACAATAGAGCTTTAAAAATATTTTGTAGTCAGATATAGGAAGAAAGTTAAAACCAAGCCTGCAAATTTCCATTCTGCCAGTAAGCCGGATCTTCTTTTCCTGCCAGGCTGTCATTTTTTTTCTGTCTTTAGAGCTCCATGCACTTATCCTTGTTGACTAATACATTAATATTTTGCTGGACTCTTCTTTTTCATGTCTCTGCAGTTGCCATCCAATTACCAGGACCTCCTCCCATTGGTTATCGTTCTCCCTCCTTTCCAATAGATGGTTACTAGGTTTGTTTCAAAGGCCAATTGCTCACCAGTTAAATTTTAAGGGTTTTATTTTTAGGCTAATGTTTGCATCTTCAAACTCATGGTCAGTTGTCAGGACCTCATGAAGGCATGATAATGAAAAGACAGTCCCTTCTCTGAAGAGCTTGCAGAATAAAGCATATCGTGCAGATAGGAAGAGCGAAGTAACAGAGGCATTATTATGATTTGCATCATTGTTCAGTTTTTATAACAGGAGGGGTCTGACTGAAGAACCTGGTGCAGGTGAGACTCTCTTCCATTATAAGAGACAGCAGTACGCCTACCACACACTTCTTCGTGCCTAGACCCCTGAATGAAGCCACTGAGCCGCAAGCGGTACAGAGGCGTTGCCACAGAGCTGTGTCTGAGCTTATGAGCCCTGTAGGGTGAAATAAACTAGACGCTACTGACATAAAACTTAGACCAAATTTTTCAGTTCTGGAAGTTGCTTAATTTGTATAGCCTAATAAAACTGGTAGTAGGCTTTCTCCTTGCCCTTAAGGTAAATGTTGTGACTGAAACGTAATGTAAAGATAACCACGCTAGCTTTAAACTGACTAGACGTGACATTGCTAGCAGCCTAATTAGGAATCAACATGGGCCAATTCGCTGAGTATTAGCCTTGCTTCTGAGATGGCTTTTGCAGACCGTGCAGATGTGGCACAGCTGGACTGCTGTTGGCACCCTGATTACTTTAATGCTCGAAAGTGACTATGGCAGAGGCAGGGCCAGATAGCTCAGAAGGAAGTGCTGTCTGTTGAGATATTCAGAGCAGAAACAGAGGAAACCTGCCGGAAGCCACTGAGTAACCTGCTGCCTCTGACTCTCCTCTGGGGCATTGGTACATGGGATGCTCCCAGTGAGGAAAGGCTGAAAGGCAATGGCCTGGCTCTGCAGCTCCAGCGGTGGTGGGCCTCTCAGTACCACTCCATCCACTAGACCTATCCCCTCTGAAACCACATGCTGTCCTTTCCTTCTGTCAGTACTCTGGCCATGCAACAGCACAGAATATGTATTTGCCCATCCTTTTGAGAGTTGCCCATAGCTTGAGAACTGCTACAGACTCTATTTTCCTCTGTGGTCCTTACCAGGAGCAACTGGTTTTCCCAGTTGCCAAGCTAGTTTCTTCAGAACTTGCATTTCTCCATGGCTGGAGCAGACCCATACCTTATCATGGCACTGTGTGCATATCACCTATCCCTAGCCAGTACTGATGGGAAATTGCTAAGCACATCAACAAACAGTTGTCTGTGATAGCCCAGATAACAAAACTCTTATTACAGTTTCTTATTTCATGAGTCCTCTATGTTGAAATACCTCAAAAACACTTTTCTTCTCTTGTGCTTCACTCAGGTTGCTTTCTTGAAGGTTGATGATTATAGAAATAATAATCAAAAAGTTGGTAATTGTTCTTTTATTTTATAGGGACAGCACTGATTTTATTTTCCTCTGGCAGTGAAGTATTAGTAAAAATTGTTTGATTTTATTTTTTTTCTTACACTTCTAAAAATTTCAGCAAATGCTCAGTTAAGTAGTTTGTTTGCTTCCTACAGAAACAAACATCTCACCAAACTCAGTAAGGGAAACTCCGAAGGTGGACATGCTTTTTAAATTTGTTCACTACTAAGCCACAGTTTTCATTGGATTTTGGAGAGTTGACTGGTGTTGGAGGGAAGGTCCTCATTTTAAAACCTTGAAATCCTTTCCACAGACAGCTGTTTTAGATAATGTAAATTGATAGACAAATGTAAATTCCTCATGGGAGGCTTGGCAGAGCCTTGACAGAAGTAACCAGATAATCAGATTGCAAATCCACTGCATGTAGAGAGCACTCTGAGCACAAGAGTCTCTTCAGATGAAACCATTTGTTTGCTGTTCCAAGGTATGTGTTCTGAGATCTTCAAGGGGAGGTACACAATCTCTGCTTTTTTGCTCAAGTGTAGCTTAGCAGTATGGGTGATGGAGGGTGTTGTGTAAAAGACATTGAGAGTATATATGTCAGAGAAATTCATAGAACTGTTCTGTGTAAAAAATTTGCCCAACTTTCTTAGAAAGTAATTCAGAAGTTAATAAATTTCATGTCCATCTGCCCTGAGTTTCTCTGCTTATTGTAATATCTCTGATGTTTTACAAATTCTGTATCCAGCTCTATAGAAGTTGCTTCTCTCTCTCTCCCCCCCCCTCTTTTTCACTTCTAAGTCAGTAAACTATGATGTATGTGTCTCTCCCTGAATAACGTTATTATATGATGCTGCTGGAGCCCTGAATAGCTTGGCTGTGGACTGCTGCACCCTTTGAATGTAATTGTTTTAACACCATGAAATGAAGTAATGCATAAAATTGATAATAAACGGATATCTCTCTGCCTCTGCATGCAAATGAGCACTTAGCACCAGGGCACAGATGCCACCATTGTTTCCCCCCTGAAAATGACAAAGTAAGTGAAAATATCTACCAAGAGCTTAGAAAGTACGGTAGCTGCATTTTCATTACATTTTAGAATTTCACAGAGTTGGGAAAGCAAACTCTCCTGCCAACATTCAGAAAGGGGCTGGATAATGCCTGCCTGTAGTACACTGGAACATACAGCGAAGCAAGGTTTTGTTGATTTTCTTTGAAGATGAAGAATATAGTTATTAGTGATTCTCTTCCACTTTGGTGTTTTCAATTTTACAATCTCATTTTTGTTTTTGAAACAAAGACTGTATTTTTTATCTCAGTGTCTTTCCTCCTCCTCCTCCACCTCCTCTAAAAAGTACAGCTAGAATCAATGTGCAATACCCGTTAATCTGCAGTGCATATTAAACAGGCACATTTGGAATACCTTGGGTCTGGCTACAGCTTTGGGTTTAACCTTTGCTTGTTTTCTAATTTATACTTTTAGTTAATAAATATATCTAGGAACAAAAATGATTACTTTGTTTTAGAAATTATGTTCAGGCTCGACTTGTTTCTCCTTCTTTTATGGATTAATCCTTCCATTTTCAAACATTAGCTGTATTGCTTTTCATTTCTCAGAGAGATCTTACTTAGAGAAAGAAGGTCTAAATTAGCTTGTCACATTTTTTACCTTTGCTCCTGTGTTAACAGTTTGAAGTTCCTTATTATACGACTCAAACATGTTTAGGAAGCCTTAAATAGCAATAAATCACATTCATATTTGAAACCATCATGGTTTTCACAGAGGTTTCTTAAGATTGCAAAATTAACTTTGCACTCATCTTCTAGCTTTATGATAAAATTATCACTTGAGTTGGTGTCCAAATCTTTGTTGAAGTCCAGACATACAACACGTGTTGATTCTGCAACATCTGAATGTCTGCTGCCTGTTCATAGAGGAATGCTTCCTTTTTCCTTTTCCCTTTTTTCTCTTTACACATTGCTTGATTCCTTGCTCCAATACTCTGTAATTTCAGGTCTACCCCTTCATCCCCTCTGTCACCTCCTCCCTGTGCACTCCAGTAGCTCCGCTCCAGTTTGGAGCCTCAATCCTCAGCAGCAAGTTCTCAGGATAGTCCCCTGTCTGTGCGGAGAGCACTTCCTCTTTGTGAGGTAACCAAAGATGACTTTTTTTAAACATAGTTGATTTGAAAAGTCAAACTGAAATAAAAGTTTCATTTTATGTTAATTTAATTCAGTCCAGGTGTAAGCTGAAAAGGTCAGTCCCAGCACGTGGCTGGGATAAGACCCCGAGCTGCATGTCCCAACTGTATCTCCCGTGTTAGATCTGGCAGCCGTGTGGCAAGTCAGATCGGTGTGTTAATACGACAGAACTCCCCTTTTACTTTTCCGTTTGGCACATTAGGGTTTTTTTGTCCAGTCGTGAGCTGACTTGACTCACTTGTAGTGTCACCATTGCCAGATCTCATACAAGAGGAGTGACAGAATGTTGTAATCAGGGCTGGGGGAGAGAGAGACCATTCTTGACCACAGTAGTCCGCCTTTTCATCACGTTAAGTAATGTGATGCGGCACCCTAAATTCACACTGGTTTGTGCTTTCTCTGTTTCATTCTGAAGACCCTTTGCTGATGCTATTCAACTGTTTAGTAACCTGTCCTTTCAGTTTGCTTCCTTCCTGTATTTCAAGTCAATGAAGTTTTAGCTAAGCCAGTGTTTTTTGTATTTTCTGTCATTCCTTTCCACTCATATACTTGGCACTTATATGGTTGTGTTCACTTTTTCAACTCTTTTATCTTAAACTCCCATTACCAATTCTCCAAGTCTTTTAATATGGTATTCTTGAAAATAATAATTTTTATTTTACTTATATCTGTTCTTCACTTTCTAATAATCATAGAGACCATTTCATGGCCTCTCCTATCTATTTTGCCTTTCTTCTTCATATTCTCAACAATTTCTTTCCCATTATTTAGACTCATCATTAGAAGATCTTCCCCTCCAAATTCTTTCTCCTTATGAATCAACAAAACTATTACCAATGGAACAAAATTGTCTTACCCATTCCTGACAGATACATGGGTGGTTGAAATACCGCCTTAACACTGAGGCCAGAGTCTTGGATTACTCTGGTTGATACACTCAAAAAGCTTTGTCCAGTTGTCTGTGCTGTATCCCTTGTCTAACAACACACTATCCTTCTCCTTTGTAGTCACTGCCAACAGACTTTCAGCAACTGTCTCTGTCCACATTATGGATAGTTTTGCTTTACCTTATCCTTCCTGAACAAATTATAGTCTTTCATATTTATAGACCAGTCATGAGAAAAAAACACCAGCGCTCCATTTTACTAATATTTTGATCACTTAGGAAAAAAAAAAAAAAACAGATCATCCCATTTATATCCCTTGTTCTTGTACCAGTGTATAGATATCTGCTCAGTGGAATTGTCCAGCCCTCCACATATTGTTTCACATTTATGTTATGATTAAGCTTGTCCTCCTTGCATTATTTAGGCCTTCTCAAGTGACTGTTGTTTTATTTCAGCTTTTTGCACAAGTCCACAGTTTGATCCTAATTTGCAGTCTTCACCTCATTAGCAAGTGATAAACAATAATACACCTACCCGTCTTCACAAGGACTTGACCCTTGATGAACGCCTTATGAACATCATGAAAGTGTTTACCAGAAGTTCGTATTTTCCCTAAAAGATTATCAGTGTTCTGAAATGCATTTGCAGTGAATGAATAGATGATGTTATTTGCCATTTAGAAACATAAAAAAGTATTTAGTCAAACTGTACTGGTTTTGAAGTCTTTGGCTGAAACATTATAACATTATTTTTAATTTTGCCATGTCATAAGCATTTCTATGTATACATGTGTGTCATGTCTGATGCAGACTCCCAATACAGAGTGAGAAATTATTTAGAAGTTAGTGGGCATGGTGGTGTTTAGTGGGCATAGTGGTGTTGGGTTAATGGTTGGACTTGATGATCTTAGAGGTCTTTTCCAACCTTAATGATTCTGCGAAATTTGTCTCATGAGAAACCTATAGAGAATCATAATTCTGGACTTCAAATTAGATTAGGTTTCCACATCCTTTCAATTCCAAGAATCACTGATCAAGAGGAAGAGAGACAGCTTATTAATAAGTTGTTTTCATTGTCAAATGTTTTAATGGAAAAACATGATCTAATAATAATAAGTAGCAAAAGAAGGTATTTGATGGGAGTTCTTTAAATATCCCAATTTATGCTTGAATATCAGAGATGGGAGAAAAAAAGAAACCCCGCGTCTTTCAGTAAGGAATTCAGAAAATATATACAGTGAACAGATAGTAAAGTCATTTTATGAAGTGTTTAAGTAACATGCAAATAACAAATCCCTGAACCATGCAACTGTCATATCATAGAGTGTTCAGTGTTGTTATGAGTAAATTTAGTTGATTTATGCTGCAACATAAAAATCATGAGATGATTTAATAATGGGAATACAAATATAGTAACTCTGTTTCTTGTACCTTTTGTATCTCGTAGATGTTTGAGCCTGCATAAACCCACTGTATGCCAGCACCTTGCCTCTATAGATTTTTAAAAGCTGTAGAGATACTTACAAAAAACTTGAACATTCTTGGGCAAATGGTAGGGAGGATTTTCAAAGCAACTTAAAAGAGTTGATGTCCAAATCCTCCTGAGAATAGTTTCAGCCAATATTACTTTACATTCATGTTACTTCAGAGTATTTTCAGGAGCTTAAAATGTAGGTATTGTCTACTCTATCAGTGACCTAGTAAGTGTCAGTTCAGCTACTAACATTGACTAGCCGGAAAACATGTTGCTAAGAACAGATTTTGCTCTTTTTGAGATTAGTGTCTAATAACTGCAGGGGCAGTGACATGTTTTATTCTTCTCCAAGGTGCTGTGTATTATGCCTTGACAAAAAACCTGTGTTAATCCTAACTGAAAGTATACACTTAACTAAGGCGCCAGGGAAAGGAGGCTAGTTTCCCTAACCTATGACCAGAGAGAGAGGTTCTCATTGCAAAACAATTATTCAGAAAAAATAGGATCTGAGTTCCCTATAGGAAATATCCAGCTTTCTTTGTCCATTGGCTACAGAAGGAGTCTGTGGCCAATGGACCCTCAATCTGGGCACCTAACTCAAGTGCTTAGCTAGGGTTCATCTAAGCCACAGCACCTAGGTCTCTCCCTCTCTTATGGTCTCTATGCTATCCAGCCACTTGTCCTGGTTGCTTTTATGTCTGATTGAAGAGCAATGACTTTCAAAGTTGGTCATCTTGCTTCTAGCGATGAGCCCAAACAACTGACACTTCCCTCTCATTACTGCATTTTTTCTGCATTATCTGTTCTACCTGATGCATTACGTTTGGTTCACTTCAATTTTGTTTAAATTACACTTTACTTAAGTAGTAATTCAGACATGTTCTGCTTTGGCCTCACTCCTCTGCTACTGACATCAGTAGGAGAAGCAGCATTAAGCCAATGCTTATCACTCTTCAGAGGTTTTTATGGCCAAAAAAGGTCATTGTGATCATCTCCTCTGACCTGCTGTATAATATTAGCCCATAGAATCTCACTAAATAAATCGTTCATCAAAGCTTCTACCCTGTTATGTAGTATTCTGTCATTCCCTTTAAAGAAAGCATGTTCAAGCCTCAAGAGTAATTTTGTTTTTAAGAATTTGAGTGGCCAAAAAACTCGCACAACCTTTGCAGAACTAGTTTAGTCGTTTCTGGAAATTCTACTCTAGAAATCTTGCTTAAACAATGATCTTAACCTGAAGACTACAGATAAATTAAGCTCACGTGAAAACACTTCAGGGTCATGTGAATTCATTTCATTACACCAAATCTCTATCTAATCCCAGGAATTTTTTCACAATATATATATTAATGAACATTTTCTTAGGTAGGTGCTTTTGATTAAACCTTTTTGTAACAGAAACAAATTCAAAGCACTAAGAATATACAATCTTTTCTGAATGTAGAAGTAGTGGGCTTTACAGCCTATAAGATACAGTTTTTAAGAAGCAACGGTGTCTTTTGTTACTTTAACATGTAACTGGAAAAGAAGATGCCAGGTGCAAAAGCTGAGTCCTGAGGCATGGAAAAATGCTTGTAAATGTTTATATTTGCAAACTATTAGGTGGTCAAACAAAAGACATTAGTTACTCTCAGAAACAAGAAGTCTCAGATGGTAGATTTTTACCCATATTCTGGCTACACAAAAAAGGGTGGTTTGCTAGTAATGTTTGTAACTCCTTACACAGTAATTTAGACTGAGATTCCAGCTACTGGATCTCAGCTATCTTGTAAAGCAGAGACATGGGCTGTTGCAATCAAAATTCTTCCTTAGAGTCATTAAGAAACAGATCGTGTGGTGGACAGTGACTTTTTCTATATTTTAGAGACCAGAGTGGAGAATTCTTTGGAAAAAAAGAAACTTGTATACTGTATTTGCATTTCTTTTTATTTCTTCCATACAGTTATTTCAGGGGACTCTCACTTCAAGCGTTGTATTTTAGAAGGAAAATTCACAGAAAAAATACAGAGTTTATTGTCCAGATCTTCAGTTTGGAAGTAACTGAATTGATTACATATTTCCAGCTGGGAAGGCTGCAAGTTTGCTAGAAAGCTTACTGGAGTAGTTACTACCATCTTCTCTGATCCAGCAGCTGACTACCTGGCAAGCTCTTGCAGAACGTGGTAGCTCATTTAGGCCCTGCCTCTGCCTAAAGTGCCTGATCCTACAGAAAAATTGCCATAATCATGAGATTTTGAGGATTTATTCCACTCAGTCTTCACTGTCAATTCAGTTTGTCCAAATAACCAGACGTTCATTGCTACCCATCTCTCCCACCTCCCAGGTGGCTTTCAGAACAGAGAATCAATTTTCCTATCAAACTCAAGGCAACGTTTAAACCAGGCTCAGCCAGGAAGTGGTGGGCCTTTGTTCAAATCCTTCTGTGAACCAAGCAGGCTGCAGAAATTAATTAGAATCTCCATCTTTAGTGCCTAGTCATCACACTAGAAAGCTCTTCTACGTTGGATATGCAATTATTCTATCATCATTAAGATAGGGGGATGAAAGAAAGGAGGGTTCTGGGCCTGGTAGTAGGACACACTGTTGTGAAAAGCACCTCAGCTGTCTTCCTCCAGTGATTGCTTTATTTCTACAGGTAAAGCAACTTCAACACGCAGACTGAGAGTTTCTTCCCTGCCTTCCCCTCCTTGCACATCCAATCCAGCAGCAGATAGTATGGTCCCTGGGCGGGAACAGGGAATATGGTTTCCAGGTCCCTCAGGCAGGGAACAAAGCTGAAGCCAGATTTCCTGCAAGGCTGGTGAACTATGGGGTAAAATGCGGTAAAATTTCTATTAGAGAGGGAAAAAATGAAGAAAAACTGCGCTTTGTTTGGTTTGATTTTTATTAGCCAAACTAAGGCTAACAGTCTGGTCTTACTCCTAAGACTACAGTGGTCTGGCTGGGTCAGAGTTTTCAGTGGTGCATCCTTCCTGTCACCACAGGAAGTCTCTCAGAGCACCTACTTTCTCTGAAGATTTATCAGTAAACCTGTTACTAGAATGAGGGTTCCTTACTTGTCTAGACTTTTAATATTCATCACTATAATAAGTAATCTTTTTTTTAAATAAGCAAACTTGCTTTCCCCTCCTATTTGTACTATGCAAAATGAAATCATTTCAGGGTATCTATGACCTGTATGTGCTTAAACGTACTTTAAACTGCTGTGACTTTTGAATTTTGTGATTAAATGTAATTATGATTGATTACCTGCTGCTAGTCTCACCTGATTTCTGGAACTCTACAGAAATTAAAGCTTTCATCTCAACAAGAATTACCAGTTAAAATAATTTCTAATAAGCAACCTTTTCCCCTTATGTATATTCAGTCATTCTAAGAGAATGACATTTTATTGAATGCACTTGATGCATGACTGTAATGGAAAAAAGGAAGGCAGATCCTCCTAAATTTTCAGCTGTGGGAGGAGACGGATTCAGTCCCATTGTAGGTTGTTTAATATATACAACTCATTCTATTCAGTGTAATAACAAAAATGTTCTCTTACAGTGAGAACTATTTTCTTGTTGACCTTAAGAAGAGTGTAGACTTTCCTGGCTCATTAAAAATAAATGTCAAAGCAAGGTTATGTATAAATACATTTATAGCTGATTACTCAATTTTCTCATCGAATCATATGTACTGTTTTAAACCACCTGTGTCTTTGGTGACATGTGCAGTCACAATACTAATGACATATGGCAGACTTTCCCTCTTCCCCTCTCCTCTTGGACCTATGCAAAAAGTCTTGACTAATTCCTACTGCTATGAAGGGAAGAAAGAGGGGGAGATCATTGCACCTGGGGGCAAGTGTTGGCAGCTGTACTTCAAGGACCATTTCATCCTCAGGAAAGACAGCAAGTTTAGTCCAGTTTCCCTAAGCCCACTTCCTAGCCATTGCAAACGTAGAGAAGTTGTTAAATTTCATTATTTAAAAAAAATAATTACTTTAATCCCTTTGGCAGGGTTCTTACAAATAGATGTGGGACCTAAATTTAAAAAATAATCTCCTTATACATATAGGTACTATAGCAGTACTATATTCTGTTAAAGAGTCAGAGGAACCTGTGTTCTGTCATGACTGCTGAGACTGTAGTAGTTAAATGGGACATGGAGCCCTTTGAAAATCCAACTCTGGATTTGGGCATGCAGATCCTGCAAATCTGGATCATTCTTAATCTAAGCAACATGCTTATACCCCCAACTGGAACAAGCAAGGTTGTTCCCATCATGTTTAGTCTTGCTCTACACCGAAGTCACAGTTTCTTGGATCAAAGAGATGCCTATCAAACGACCAGAGTTCCCAAATTAGTACTTTGGCTCATGTATCAAGACTTGGAGTTGAAGGTCCATAATTTTCACTGTACTTTAGAAAAAAAGGGATGGTATCCAAGTAATTAACTTTGGCCTCCTTTTACTCCTCTGCATTCCTTTTTCCTAGGTCCACCTAGGTGCACACCCCGTGCAAATGGTGCATTGGTATTTCAAACTAATGTATGCTTTGCTTGTGACACCTCCAAACCCATATACACAGTATGCTTGAAAATGTAAGTTAAGACCCTCTTTTTCCTATAAAACCATCTTAAAAATTTGTTTCTGAGCCATGTCTTTGTTTTGTTTTGCTTTATGCTGTTTACAGACTTTAACATTTACTCTAACGAGTACAAGACAGTGAGAGTAAACACATTTACAGTATATTTTTTAAAAACCTTTCCCCATCTGAAGAGAAGGTCTGTTTGTATAAATTTCTTTTCTATTAAAAGTTTTAGAAATGTTTTAATTTATACTAATTCAAGCAAGGTTAGGAGCTTGCATAGAAAGAAAGGAACAAGCTAAAACAGTACTTGGAGCACCAGAATATTTGCTGTAAGTACCTTAACGCAGAGAGGCACTAACTCGCATTGTATGTCTAAACAAGATTGTAACTGCACTGTCTGTGCAGTTGGGTATAATGAGTGCTATGTGGTTCTTCCTCCCCAAACCCCATTTGAAAGAAGCTGAACACAGAGGTGCAAAGAGGAAACAGGGAATACACTTCTTACAGTGCGTTGACTAGTAAATACATCTGGTCTGGGTTTACAGGATTCATCATTTGCTGCTGATACAGGTTGACTTCTGTGGTCTCTCGAGCAACAGGAATGTACAGGAAGATGTGGTTTTCATAGACCGCTCCATGGTCTGAAAATTTGGTGTACTTTCAAAGAAAGGATGTACTCAGAACAGATAAGTGTTGTGGAATTTGCCTTCAAAATTAGTTAAAGTCTCTGTATAGACTTTTCAGGATGTGTGACTGTCATGGGGAAAAGGATACAAGAGAAGGGGAGGGTGTGTTGATCTTAGCTGCTTCTTTTCCTCCCCCTCCCTTAGATGGGGTACAGTGGAGTCAAAATAGGCTGTCCACTTTGCTGAAAACACTGAGTGCCTACATCATACATGGACATGTGATAAGCGTCTCTAAAAAGGAATAAAAATAGTCTAGATGTGGTGGTATGTAAGAGAAATACAAAGTGAAAGAAGAAGAAAAGTTGTTCCCATACAACAGGGAGGAAGTGAAAGTGCCAGACCTAATTTTATTTTTAGACAATTCTGCTGATCCTACATGCTAGGGCACACTTAAAAAAAATCCAACAAAGTTCAGCTTCTGAAGAATATTTCAAATTATAGACACCAGCTTGTCTTGACTGCTAATTTCTGTTAGTTTACTGTGCTTTGTCTTTGAAATCTTGCCTTGTTTCTCCCTGTGGAACACCATCTCTTTTGGAAACTTGAGGATATTTGAAACGTGTACATAGTGCCTAAGGGTTACCGTTATGCAATTATGAAACTGAGGTGTAAAGAGGTGACAAAACTAACTATGCCAAACAATGACAATTTTTTTTCACTTCGGGCAGACAAAAGAATTTTCATGGTGAATTTTGGTTAGAAAAGTTACTTTGGAAAAAGTAGGTTTTTTAATTCAGTGAATAGATTTATTTTACACAAAAGAAGAACTTTTCAGGGGGAGAATGAGAAACTAGTTCATCTGTTTTCACCTCTTGCATGTCTGAAAATACTTTATTTCTCTCAGTAACTTGATTTAGAGTAAAATCTACCTTGTGTTTGGTTATAACTATCACAGCATCCAGCCTTGATTTGAAGCAATCAGGAGATGGATAATCCACCATTTCCTTTGGTAGTTTGTTCCAACAGTTAATCACTCTCACTGTGGCTTATTTCCAATTGGAATTTGTCTGACTTCAGCTTTTAGCCATTGGTCCTTGTTATTTCTTTCTGTATTAGATTAGAGAGGCCTTTACTACCTTGTATTTTCTTCCTGTGAAGGCACTTACGTACTGTAATCAAACCACCTCTCAATTTTCTTTTTGATAAGCTAAATGGATGGAGCTCTGTAAGTCTTCCACTGTAAAACAATTCCTTCAGGCCTCAAATAAGTTTTGTGGCTTTTTATCTCACCCTCTCCAATTTTTCAATATACTTTTTAGAAAGTGGGCACAAGCTGTGTGTGCAAAATCTCCATCTCATCCTCTAGAGACATGGTACTAGTTGACCTCATGTCTCCTCTGTTTATTCACCCAACAATTAGATTAACTTTTTTCCACAGAATCAAAACAGAAGCTCACTGAGTTGTATGCTCACCCTACCATCTGTACCCTTTTTAGAACATTAAAAAAACATAGTCCCACATTTCTGTTTGCTACATATCTCACTTGGAATTGGCTGTATTACAGGCTGGACCCAGAATGCCAATGGATTCAGGTCATTCATTCCACAGGCCAGGCAGCCTCCCCCTCACTTACTATTTTGCCAGACTTTTTGTTATTCCCAAATTTTAACCACAGAAGTATTTCCACAAATATGCCACTTTTCAAAGCACTGCAAGGGCCAGACACTTGGCCAATTCCTTATGCTCTGAATATGCACTTTGATTAAGGTGTTTGGCCAAATGCTACATTAGATTTGCTCAGAGTAGAAAGTTAGCTTCCCTACAAAAAGTAACATACAGCTACATAGATACAACTAAATATCATTTCTTCCTTTAGTTAAGTTTGTGAGGCCAGTCAATTGCTAGTTATATTTTTTCACTAGTGACCTAGCACTAGGTGTCTTTCAGTTTCCCAAACTCCTTCAGTATTCTCTGTCAGCTCTCCTTGAATTCTTACATATGATCAAGTCCACCAACGTAGAAACTTCTTTTTGCAAGTAGTACTTTTTGTCCTTCTGACTTACTGATGTAGTACCTCCTAATGCATCAGGCACATGTGACACAAACACTTTATCTTGATGTTTATAAAAACAGTACCACTAGTCACTATTAAAATTCAAAATTTTGTCGCTATCAACTAATGATAATGCCACTCCTCAGCTAGGATTTCTTTCTGGTGAACCTTTAAGGATTCATTCTCATTAGTTTTCACTTGTTCACCATTTCATCCATGCCTTAGTCCCCGTTATCCTTATTTTCTATACTAAAGTCTATATTCTACTAATACTTTACTTTGTTTTCTTATAGTTTCCTGTATTTTGCCACTGTTAGCAACCTGTTGTAGTAGATGCTTTCACCCTGCTATTAAAACAAGACGGGCTTTCCCCATACTGATGGCTGTGGAAGTTGGGAGTTTTTTGGCCTTCTGATAAATCCAGTTCTTGAAATTTCGTTCATATTTTTTCTACCTATATTTCAAATCCCCTTGTTTCCTGGTAATGTCAATCTCAGCCGTAGGAGAGAAATGACACATCACTATGCAGTGCCCTCACCTCTCACTACTATGTGAAAAGAAAGCTACAAAATACTGAAGGTAGAGTCTTGTTCCTTCTTCATCAGTAGGTCTTCCAAGTAGATCAAGAGTGGCAAACTACTGAGTCTGGTCTTTGCAGATGCTATGCTGACTCACTGTCATTGCATTATGTGCTCTTCTTACTGCTTTCACCTTTCACTTGGGTTTTCTCACCATTACATTACCCAGTCAACAATAATTGCGGTGTAATGACTTCAGCGCAGGAGCACCACCTCTAGATTACTGGCCAGCTGGGAAGGGATCAATGACCTGAAGTGCAGATGTGTCCTGTAAGTCCCAGCTGGTCATTAAAATGGAGGAAAAGTGCTGTGCTGAGCTCATTATTACTAGAATAAAATAGTTTAAAAATCTTTTAAGTGTACCTTTAGAAGAGAACTTTTTTATTTTCTTTCATGACTCTGCACATGTGACACTGCAAGCTTTGCTCAAAATGTTTTGCAGTATTAATGGTCAATGCATTGACCAAACAGACTGGGCCACTCCACCCCTGCCAGGCTTTTTATTTATATGTCTTTGATTTAGACAGTTCTGTCACTGTGATGACAAAATCCATCCTTTTTCTAATGGTCTTTGTTGACTTGCCACATGGCCAGTAATGCAATTTTTTCTTATATGTCATTCATATGAGGAGGCAGGAAGCTTCTTATAAATTTATTTTCAGTGGAAATAATTGTTTGGTTTAAAAGAAAGCATGCTCATTCACAGTTGATGGGTGGTGTTTCTTCTACTTTTGCCACAATTCCTTGTCAGGCAGATAGATATGCTTCTTTGTCTGAACCCCTGAAAATTAAAAATCAAATTTACAAAAGTCTTTACCTATTTTTTCTCCAAAGCTCCATTTGCAGAAATTGTCATAGAAGCCACAGTGCAAGACAATTGGATTTAGATGTATTAGTAAGTCGCTCAGATTTGGGTAGCTTCCATACCTTTATATTTCCAAGCATTTAGGGTCCTGAAAGATTTGTGGATTTTTGCTGACTGAGAACGCGCATTCCATGCCTAACTGCCTCTTTTATACCTGAAACCTTTCACTTGTGTTTCTATCTGCTGAGAGATTAAGAGACTTTTTTTGTGATGTGAAAAGTATGTTCTTATTTTGAAAACAAATGTCCCCTGATTTTTGCCACTGGCCAATTACGGAAAATGTCACCTTTGGATGTGAGACCTTTTATTCTGTTAGGAGCATGTGTTTTCAGAAGGAAATTCAGGGTGAGAATACTGACCAACGCGGCATTTGCAGGAGCAGACACAAAAAATGTTGAATTTTCCAGCTGTGCGATGATGGTACTGGCTCAGATGGAAATCTCAAAGAGTAAAAGTTGGGCAGAACTACTTTTTTCCTTCCGTTTCTGAAGGGAGATGGTTGCAGGTTCCACAACTCTCTCTGCATTGCCAAATAAACCTGAGAAATCACTGTATCATAGATAATCAGTTAAATAGAAGTAAGAATGATTACAGCCCATGTAATTGTATATGTCACACAGGCTTACGTTTGGCCTAGTTAGTGCAAAAAGTCTATGCTCAGAAATGTGAACCATATGGAGCATGACACTTTTGTCACTACAAAAATTGGTTCTGACATATAACATGGGTTTGTTTTCTAAATCTAACCAGCCTGAACATCCCAGCTTAAATGTTGCATATGATTTGTTTTATAGAAACCCAGTAATATAATTAGAAATGGGCTCAATTCAAAATTATAGAATTTAATATTGCGTACCACAAACTTTGGAGAAGTTTGGATCTGGGATTGAACTTTTTACCTTGGACCCAACTCTCACTAAACTGAGTATATCTGACTTCATTTTATGGGTACAAATTTGCCCTTGTAAAACTCACACTGTCATTCTATCACATACTTAATTTACAGTGGAAATCTGATCACAGTCACCTCTAATTATCTGATTTGCAGCACTACTTATTGCACACAACTTATTTGCAGCACAGCTTATTACTGAAGGGCAAGAATAAGTTGTAAACCTTACAGATGCAAAATACGTATAGCAGCATTCAGAAACACGCTAGGGTCTGGGCTTTTGGAAAACCCTCAGACTAGTCCAGAGTTTCACACAGCTTGTTCAATGTCAAAAACTTTTTTTTCCTTTAATTTAAAGCAACACTTTCTTCAAGGCAGACTTAAATGAAAAGCATATTTTTTTCACTGAAGGAAATGCTGAATTAGACACCAAGCATGGAACTCTCTCCAGAAAATGGACTGGCACAGGTGGCCAGCTTTCGGACAGGAAGATGGGTCCAGTGCTTGCCGTATTTTGATCTAAACCATCTCAACATTGCAGTGCTTCTGGCTTTGTTCTATTATTTTTTTCAGTGTCCTTGCTTTCAGTGCAGCATTTGACAACTGTTCTTGCCAGGTGCAAATGAGGACAGCGTAAATTCAACTGTTTTGTTCTTACTGAGAGGCTCTCTAGTCACCCTTCCACCCCCATGCTTTTTTCTTCCCTCTCTCCCCCTCTCTCTTCCCCACATTTGAATTTCTCTGTGCTCAGCCTTTTCTTTATTGTTGCTTTGTATTGTGACTGGATTTTTTTCCCCCTTCTCTTCAGTTTCACTTAACTGGAACATTAAGTAATTCTGAAGTTCTGCTACGAATTCTGAACCACTCCAAGTTTTAAGTTAACTCAAAAATGAAACAAACAAGTTTGTTTCTTCTCAGCCAGAAGATATGAATTTTTTTTAATAGTTTCCTGGGAGTATATAGTAACATATTTCCAATTTGAAGGTAACATTTTTGACCACCTTTCTAACTCATGACTTCTCACTAAACAGAAAACATGCTGAACTTCTGCAGTTCAGTGGTCTTAAGCTAAAGTTAGATTTTAAAATTAGAAGAAATAAAAGGTCTAATTCTCATTCATGGGAGATGAGAAAGGGATCAGGCTTTGTGCTGGTTTGGACAACAACTTTTGAGACCCTGAAGAAATGAAAAAAAAAAAATCCCACAGAGGTCCAAAAAAGGACAGGGATTCTTCTTTTTTTTGTCTTTTTTTTTTTTTTTTTTTTTTTTACCAGGGTGGTGAGTGCATGTGTGTTCTTGTGATAAAGCTGTGAAGTTTTTGGCTGCCCTTTTCTGGCTTCTGTTGTTTTCTAGGGGCTCAGTGGGATAGATAGTTTGTGCTGTGACAGGACATGCCAACAAATTGCATCACTTCTGCCTCGGTGGCCGAGGACAATGACATGCCATATGCCCATGGCAAGAAATGAATGGGGCTCATTTACACTGGCACTGGGTGCCTTCAGCCCTGTCAGTCTTCAGAGGCTATCCATGGCAAATCGGAAAGTAGCACTGGAGTAGCAGCAGCATGAAGAGATGCAGCCTGAAAAGCTTCCAGCATTCATAACTTTATGAACAACATGCAGCTTTGAAAGGAAAAAAAAACCACTGGATGCACTTATCCCATCCCTTTGCAGTTTAACCTTTCATTCTCAGAAAGAAAGCGAATCACCAGTTGTTTCTCCCTGTGTCTTTTTTGCACGACACTAAAAAAGTAGAAAATTATAAAAAAAACCCCAACTTTGAGTAAATTCCAGCTGCAAGGAGAAAACAAAAACACAGTGGGTGTCACGCTTCATGCATTCAAAATAGTTTCTCCGCTCAAGCAGACTGCCGCAAAGATTTGCCCCAAAGTTGACCCCATTGCCTCTAGTTTGCACTCCAGCAACAACAAAACTCATATTTGACCCCTGACCTTCCTGGCAACACATCATTTGTTTCCATGTGTTGAAGCAAGGGATGATGGGTGATGATTAAAGAGCAATGGGTCTGTTGGCCTGAGACACTAATGAGGATGAAATGAGAAGGTCAGCGATCATCCTCACATGACAAACTAGGACATGGAGCTAATCTGTTGTTAATTGTCCTTTACATTTGTTTTAAGGGCAGTGGCAGAGAGAGGTGGCAGTCATATGTCTCCCTGTTTTATCATCTTTGTAATTAGCACGTGAAAGAGTTAGGTTTGCCTGGGGAAGCCTGAAATGTGCTTTGCAAGTGGGTTATTTATTTTATTTTATTTTTTATTATTTTATTTTAT
>NW_010525920.1:0-5059 GCF_000687285.1 Phaethon lepturus | reverse complement strand
GCCGAGCCGCCGTCCAGAGCTATGCGCTGCGCCGCACCTCTGCTCAGGGGGTCGTTGGCAAGGCCGGGAGAGCCCAAGGGTCTGCAAATTCCAGCCCTCCGGCACAGACGTGGTGGGACCCTTGGTTTAGAGGGACCTTTCTTGGTCCCAGGCCCCACCAGTCAGGCCCAGGGTGTCTGCACCTCCGGCGGCACTTTGTGGGACAGCAAAGGGGCTGTTTGTGCTCAGCAGTCTCCAAAAAAGCACCGTCCCCTCACTTCTGGCTCAGCATCAGGCTTGGGAGTTGGGCCCCTCCTGCATTTTGGGCCCTTTTGCCTCCCACCACAGGTTGCTGCAAGACACCCCAAGGGGCAAGTGTCTGGACGCAGGGGCGGGGAGTGGGGTCCAGCCAAGCCAGGGCAGAGCTGCAGGGGTCAGAGGCAAGCTCTGGTTGACCACACGGGCAGGTCAGTCCTTCCCAGTCTGTGGGGTGTCCTGGGGGAACTGGGTCTGTGAGCACGGGCAGCAGGCTCCAAGGGGCTCTCCCTGCCAACAGCCAGCCCTAAATGAAGCGCAGCGTGGCTGAGACTCTCCAGTGACCCACACAGCCGTCAGCAGCAGTGCTGGTGGCCCCAGGGTGGGGAGGAGACCCAGGGGGGCTCCACATCCCCCAAACCACTTACAGCAACAGATCGGGCTGCGTAGGGCAGGTGGGCTCCAACCCACAGGCATCCGTGGCTCTGCCCTCTCCCAGCTGGCCACAGCGGCAGCAACGGCAGACACGAAAGGGACCCGGGGCCGTGCGGCAACCCCCGGGACGGAGAGGAAACTCAGCCTCTTGTCCCGGCAGCCTTCCCTGCCCTTCCCAGAATAGCCCTGTTGTTCTGCAGCCCCTTGTCTGCTTCATCAACTGGGCTCCCGTTAGCTCCTTTTCTGCAGCCTCGTTAGTGCGGGGGATAAATGGACCGATTGTTTCCCCTTCGCCTTGAATGAAGGGGTATTTTGTTTATTAAAAAGTCATGCTGTTAATAAGGATCTTCTCATAGCCAAAAATAACTGAGGCCACGATTGTTTCCTCCCTGCTTCCTTATCTGCGCTGGAGGACTCAGAAGGAGAGCCGCAGCCGGAGCAGATGCAGCTCCGTGCTAAAAATATGCCTTGGAGCAAGCAGCAGCGAGACGTCGCAAGAGCAGCGAAGGGCATTAGCAAAGCACTCAGACACGCAGAAGCAACGGACCACACTCCAAGAGCATCTCCAGATGTTTGCTAAGGATGCTGGGCCCAGGGTGGCACATCTACGGAGGAGAAGAGCCCCCTTTGCCCCCTTGGCTCTGGGGGACAGCCCCCCGCCCGCAGCACATTTCGGCTCCCCCGAGGGTGCTTACCAAACGCTTCCCGCGCAAAAGCCGCGGACGGCGCAGAGCGGGGGGCAGGCACAACGGGCACCGCAGGGCGCCCTGCCAGGGAGCCGCCGGAAGGGGCTGGCATCAGCAGGGGCTCCTCGGAGCACGGTGTGCAGTGGTCTCTGGGCCGGGGTCTCATGTTTCGGGGGTTGTTCAGAGCTCCCTGCGGGGGGGAGGACAGCCCAAGGAAACCAACACGCATGGTAGAAACAGTCTCCAGCCAAGCAGGCTGCATCAGCCACCCCAGTCTGGTTGGCTACCCTGGAGCAACCAGAAAAACGTTTGTGCCTTCCACATAACCCAGACGCTTTTTCTGCTGCTCAGATGCAGGATGGACCCTTGGAGGCCAAAGTGGCCATGTAGGACGCACGCAGCCACCCCCCTTGTAACCACCTCCTCCACCCACCATCGCACCTCAGCCCTGGGGCCCTCTCTGCTCCCCAGAGAGCCTCCCGGCATGAGGTCCAGCATCTCCTCACCACCGCTCCAGCCTCACCACCAGCCCTCAGCCCTCTCAGCACAAATGCAGGGGGGTGCCAGCCCTGCTCCACAACCACGCTCCATACCCGCCGGAGGGAGAACAAGGAACCAGGTCAGCATCAGCCATGCCCAGGCAGGTCTCAGAGGTGCCCTTCACCCCCTCTCCAAATCCACGGAGCATCCTACAAATAGCGCACACGGCAGTTGTGCCCTCCCACCAACTAAAGCCCTGTGGACCACTCTCCAGTTCACACACACCCCCCCCAATTTTCCCAGCTGTACCTTTACACTATTTAACTGCACATAATTTAAGGCCATTGCTTCACATGGCCAAAAGCCTCTGAGCTGCTCTGAACCCTGGCGCTGGAGGGCAGAGCTTGCCCAGGTGATGCTCTGCCCAGGTCCATGCCCCAGAAGGGCAAGACATGAAACTCTTCATAGCAATCTGGGAAGCCAAGTGTGACCCCCCCTTCCCAGGGCGGCCTCCGATGAGGTCTCCTGGCCCCTTTTCTGCAGAGGAAGGGTCTCACCAGGCCTCCGTGCCCCACGGCAGCCCCCAGGGGAGCGGCAGATCAGAGCCAGCCGCAGCCCCTCTGGGCAGCCCTGACTCCAGCTGCCGTGGTCCTGCCCACCCGCTCCCCAGCCACGCAGCTGGGACTTTGTGGCAGGAGCATCGCATGGGTCCGGGGGGGGGAAACTCTTCCTTAAAGTACGCAGCAGCTTTGGAAACACTTTGTGTTGCTTTTCCAAGAGCCTGCTTTTTGCTTTCTGGCCCAAACACACCACTCATTTTTCTGCAGCAGTGAAGATAAACGTCAATAAATCTTCCGCAGTCATTTCACGGGGCCAAGAGTGATCTCAACCCTGAAGCATTTCATCCTGCAGTCTGTGTTACACCCTAAGCCCCTGATCCAGCAAATTTACATGGGTCCGTAGCCTCAAACACACAAGTACCTCCTTTAAGGAGGTGCACAGTCCCTCTGAACTCAATGATACCTCTGTGCTCAAGTGTTTTACTGGATCACCTCCTAAATAAGCAGCCTCTGTGCAGCAGAAAGCACTGCCAGTGCCAAAGCCCCTTTTGCAACCCTCGCAGGACCGCTCCTGGGGACCCAGGTGTTCTGCTGCACTTTGCTCCTCGCAGTTGTCACCAGCCGGCACACGGCAGGGTGGGACTCAGTCTTTGTAGCCTCTCATCTGGGTGCCCCTTTCTTCAGCAGGTCAAGGCTCATATGTTCTCCTCTTGCCCCTTTAACAAACACATGGAGGGCTTTGGAAGGGAGGTGACACCCTGTCCTCTTCTGCAGAAGTTGCCACCAAATGGAACAGTGCTCTGAAGATGCAAAGACCTTTTTCAGTTGGATGGTAGGTAGAAGTGGGTGGAAACCAGAGTCTCCCAGACCAGAGACAAGACACTTGACCAGAGTCTGGATACTTATCAGCCAGTGGTACTTTTCCAACATCTTTCAACGGTAGCACAGCACAGGGGGACGATGCATGACCCTGGTGTGTCCTGCTGTTCCTTCCTGCTCCACACCTTGCAGCAGAAAGGCTTTTCCCCTGACATCCAGCCCCGGCATCTCTTGCCATTCAGCATACACCTGGAGCACAGGACTTGTCCTGTCAGGGTCATCGCACTGCTCTACACGAGCCGTCTGCCCCAAGAAATCCAGCAGAGAGAGCGCAGAGGGGTCAGCTCAGCTCTGCAACAGAGCAGAAAGGGCGTCTTTGAAGACGCTGTTTTAAGGGATAAGTAATGGAGTCAGTTTGCTGGACTGAGCCTAACCACGCCGGCACTGATGCAGCACGCATGGGAGGCTGGAGTTAAATTGGCTTATCGATCTGCAGCAGATGGCACGCAGCCAGCTCTGCTCAGCCAGATAACTCCCCGTTCCTCACCCTGATCAGGGGAGCAGGCTTGTTCCCCTGGTGAAGATGCAAATGTTGGATTTGTTCACAAAATTCTAGGGAAAGGACTGTTACTCTGCAATTTCCAGGTTCTAATCAAACCTAAAGCCGGCAAATGTTGCTGTACTCCTGACACATGGGAGCCAATTTCTGCTGGTCAGGGTGGGTGACGCCAACTTATGGGGTAGCCACCCCTCCCCTGGTGGGGGGACAGCGTGCATGCTTCGTTCAGCAGTTTTACATCTCCAAACCCTCTTCCTTCCCTCTGCTTCTCCTGGGCGAGCAGGACCTGCGTGTTGCTTAAACTGCAAGGAAAGACCCCGTTGCCTGTGATGAGTTGCAGGGTCTGAGATGCCATAGCCTTGTTTCCCATCGTTATTTCAGTGTGTTCAGTGTTGAGCGTGGGGTGGTCCTTGCTAAACAACTTGACCTTGCATAGTAACCATGAAAACAGACTGTTTTAAACCATCCTGGGGAAGGCTTTGTCAGAGCTCTTATCAGAAAATGAGGTTAGAAATTCTTCAGCTCCCAGAGCCAGTGCCAGGTCATGGCTCTTATCTTCTGCAGTCTCTGCGGAAGAAGGGAACATTCAGTGTGTTCAGGAGAAAAGCAGAATTAATTGTCCTGGCTGGTTCCAGTGAATCTTCATGAGCTGGGATGGAGAAAGAAAGAAAATTGAGGGTATTTTTTTTTTCCATCCCCTGAATTTCTGGTGTTAAAAATTTATAATTGTTCCTTTGCAGTGGTTCTCCTGCTCCAGTTCAAACACAGGCTCACATCATATACAAGCACCTCTTTGAAATGTAGGTATCAGAAAATGTCCACCCTTGTAAAGTACCTGAGGACTCCTCTTCTGAAAGTGACTGTGAATAACATCTTCGTTCCTCCCCAGGAGCCACCATTAGAAGTCCTTTCCTCCGCACCCCTTGCAGTAAATCCAGTTTGCAGTCCAGGGCATGCTGACATAGCTGAAGACCTGTTCACCACCAGAAGTGTTGCTCTTTCAAAGCCAGCATGACGGGTGACCATACCCCAGGGACCCAGCCTGACCAAGCAGCGCGTTTCTCTGGAGTAGCCCCAGCGAGGTGGGATGGCAGGACGGGCAGCTCAGCCCCTGCCGAGGCATGAAGCACAGAGAGATCCAGCCCCGAGCGATTTTCCCTCTTGCCCAACGGGGTTTACGCCCCCCCGTTGGCTCTGACAAGGCAGGAACCAGCTCCATCTCCCGGGGTGGAGAAGAAGACCCTTCAAATCTCACCGTACGCCCGGCCTGGCTGCCGCAGGCAGAG
>NW_010525919.1:0-2275 GCF_000687285.1 Phaethon lepturus | reverse complement strand
GGCGCTGCGGAGACCCGTGCCCTGCTGTCAAGAGCTGGCTTGTTCCCAAAATCCATGAGATGTTTTTAATTAGGATTTTCACGTTTGAAAATAAATCCCCAAAAGCTAAAACTTACTCAGAAAACAACCATCTGCCATCCTAAAATAATACAAGCCACAGTGAAAACAAGCCGTGGAAAACTCCCTGAGTAATGACTGCGTGTAGAATGAAGTACAAGCAGGACAGCAAAAGACTGGACCAGTGGTTTCTCCCAGCTGTGACTCACTACCACTCTTTTTAGAAATTAAATATAACTGTATGTCAGCCCTTCAGTCTAAAGACGGAGCGACGCGGGTGCGTACAGGCAGGGGCGTGTTGCGCCCAAGAATTACTCTCGGGAAATATTGCTCCATTTGCCCTTTGAAACAGTCATTTCAGCTTATTGCTGAACACATCGCTGTGGCTTCTTGGAAATCCTTCACCTATGCAGCGATCCTTGGCCTCTCTCTGCCATTAAAGGATTTCGGTGCACATCAGCAGGGTTATTAAATTAAGCCTCAAAAATTGGAGGGGCGTGTTTGCACCTTTCAGAGGGAAATAAGGTTAGCAGAAGGTTAAGTGGAAGAGGCAGCGACAGGGCATCGGAGGTGAGCCCTGCGCTCCAGTCAAACCCCGAGGCGTCGGTCCCTTCTCCAGGACGGCTCAAGGAGCATCATCTACCACTTCTTCGGTCCCAAAAAAATCTCCTGTGTCCTCTCTATCGCAGGGGCTGAGGAGTCCTGCAGTCTCACCTGAGTAGGTCCAGGGAACACGAAGTTTTCCCCTCAGCTGTCTCGTTGCTGCAGCTTTTTCTTGAAAAAGGGATGGTGACAAAAACCGCCTGTAACATTTCCATCCCCTGCCCTCTCCTGCTGCCTCAACTCCCAACACGCGTGGCACCGTCATAATAAGAAATGTCATTTAGGTGATGGATGGGGTCTGCTCGATTCCTGTAATATCCTCATGAAATTTTTAAACAGTGCAGATTACCTTACTATACATAGCTGCCTGGGCCGGGCACCCTGTGCGCTGCAGGGGACCAGCCTGGAGGGCTGGCGGGGTTGTCTGCGTGGGAGCGAAACCAGTCCCTCCCGCGAGAAAGCAGAAGGCGAGGAGCTGGGCTGGGCTGGGGCACGTTTTCGGGGGGAGGACACCGTCCTGCAGGCTCGTGGTGCCAGGCACCGGTAATGCCGAGCGTGGGCACGGCTGCCCGTGGGGCTGGCGTGGGAGGCAAGCTGGGTTTTCCTGATGCTGCAAGTCTGCTACAGGAGGCAAACCTGCCATTAAGCAGCTTTGCAGTATTAGCAAGGCTGATTCTCTCATGGGGTAGCAGCATTTTATTTCGGTACTGCAAAGAAGGTGCTTGCAGTATTGCAAATACTTTTCACAAACTTCAGAAGGTCATTCCAGTGACCCCAACCCAGACGCAGATCAGCAGCAATAATAATTTCCCAACATATGCCAAGTATGACGATACCCTTCCTGACCCCTTGCAGATGCCCTGAAGCGCGAGGTCAGGCAGGGTTTATGATACCAGTATCCAACCCTTCTCTTACCCTGACTGTAGCGTTGGTGTAGCCATCCCAGGAGAGCATCAGCCACGGTGAGGGACGGGAGCTGTCATTATTTCTTTGGCCCCTGCTCCGCCGCTGCCTGCCGCATTGGGAAACGGAGACACCCGTGCACTTCTTGGGATTCGTACTGCGACTGTGCGCATATGCACACACGAACTGTATTTTGGCCTCTGCTTCCCCTGACCAGCAATTTCTACCCACTGCTGTGAATCTGATGGCACTGAGTGGCTCTAAATAGGTTTGTCCCCAGGATGCCTGCTTGGCTAGTCAAGGTCTCCATCTGAAAGGCGAGCCAGCCTTCCCGGGTCATTCTCAGCCCTTTTGCAGCTGCAGAGAAGGAACAGGCAGGAAATTAGTCAGCAGCGTACTGGGCATGGGTTTTGCAGGAAGAGAAAGGGTGAGCGACGCAATCCATTCCCCACGCAGCTGCGGCCAGTGCGGGAGGCGTTGGCTGGACTCAGCCCGAGCAGAGACAGGCTTCCCAGCACAGAGCATTTGACAGATGCTAAAAGAAAAGTCAAATCCCTTTGATTTTTAAATGTCTGGGTCTTGATCCCATAACGTTGTCTGCACTGCCTGGGAGAAGCCACCCGTGCTGTGATCTTCATTTACATGTTGTGACGGTGATTTATTCCCCATAAAAGCCGTCTCTGCCTTCTCTCTCTGCTGTCTCAGCCATGCC
>NW_010525918.1:0-1818 GCF_000687285.1 Phaethon lepturus | reverse complement strand
GGTTTGAAGGCGAAAGCGGCATTACGAACGAGTCACCCCGAACGAGTCACCCCGACCGGGGATGGCTGCGAGCACCCTGGCTAGAAGGAAAACAACCCAGAAGCCGCGTTTTGTTAATTAAATAAAAAAAAATCTATTTTAATGAAAGCTTTTAAAACTGCTAGTAGCTACCCCAGCCGCCTCCTGCACGGTATACAAACCGTTACGATCCACAAAAAGACCCAAAAAAGATATTTCAGCAGCAATATCAGCTCTTTGTTAAGGTGGGTGGCTCTGAAAAGAGCCGTTGGGTTGAGCCCAGCGGGTTCCCGCAGCCGGGTCCGGACGCTTTATTTGGAGCTGGTATACTTAGTGACAGCCTTGGTACCCTCGGAGACGGCGTGCTTGGCCAGCTCGCCAGGTAACAGGAGCCGCACGGCGGTCTGAATCTCTCGCGAGGTGATGGTGGAACGCTTGTTGTAGTGGGCTAAGCGCGACGCCTCACCTGCGATGCGCTCGAAAATATCGTTGACGAAAGAGTTCATGATGCCCATAGCCTTGGAGGAGATACCAGTGTCGGGGTGCACCTGCTTCAACACCTTGTAGACATAGATGGAGTAGCTCTCCTTGCGGCTGCGCCGCCGCTTCTTGTCACCCTTCTTCTGCGTCTTTGTCACCGCCTTCTTAGAGCCCTTCTTGGGGGCAGGCGCTGACTTGGCCGGTTCGGGCATGGCGATCTCGCTCTGCTCACGCCAGTCACCGCAAGCACTCGCACGGGTGTGCAAAAGGTGAGCGGGCGGCGCTGCTTTTATAGCGATGTTATGCAAATAAAGGATTCAAACGCCGCGCACTCCCATTGGCTGAGAGAGAGCGCAGCGCTCCGTGCGGAGAGACCCCGCGCATGCAAATATCGCGGCTCCAGAACGCAAGTTTTCATTGGACGTTAATGGTTAGCTCAGCACAGAGGATTTCAGCCAATCAGATCACGCCGTTGCGATCCCGCCGAGCACAGCATGGACCGGGGTGGGGGTGTGGAGGAGGAAGGCGCGCTGGTCGGTGTGCGAGCTCGGTTACGCGCCGGGAGAAAGCAAAACCGGCACTTGGGGGACCCCATTCTTGGGGGACCGGGCTCTGGGGCAGCCACATTCCCCGCGGAGGAAGGCGGTACCGGAGCCGCTTGGCTCCCCTCTCCCCTCGGAACGGGACCTCTCCCGGCGTGGCCACGGCGGCACAACCCGGGCCGGCCCCAGGCTTCCCTTCTCGGCCCCGCCCCCTCGCATGTGGCGGTCAATCAGCACCGGGCGCGCGAAATTCAAATCTTCCGCCGCGCACTCGTGAGAGCGCGCAGCCAACTAGAAACGGCTCTTCCCCCTTCTAATTGCCACTCGTCTTAATTAGTGCGGCATCCCGATTAGCACAGGGTCACTCCTCGGAGACATGAAGATTTTATGCGCGTTATGGCGTTGTTTTGGGGTTAATCTCCTTATTTTTCGGTCTCTCAAGCAGGGTTTAGTGTGGGCATTGGTGGTTCAGTGGTAGAATTCTCGCCTGCCACGCGGGAGGCCCGGGTTCGATTCCCGGCCAATGCAGCAGCTTTTTTTGGAAGGGATGGGGGAGAAAAATTTCATGGCATAGCACACCAACAAAAAGTTTTCTTTTTTTTATTCCTTATTTGTCCCGAGAATACCTCTTCGTTTTTCCGCCTGGAGCACCCTAAGTGACCGCGTCGCAACTTGCTTGTCCCACACAAGAAAAAAAACCCCACAAAACTCACGCCGAAAAATATTTGCTTACGTCCCTGGGTGGGATCGAACCACCAACCTTTCGGTTAACAGCCGA
>NW_010525917.1:6924-17905 GCF_000687285.1 Phaethon lepturus | reverse complement strand
ATACTGCTTATAGCAGTAAGCCCTCTCAAACTACAACGTGTCAGAGCTGCTCCGCTTTCCAGCACTAGTCAGCCCTGGCCAGTGTTGCAGGTAGCTCAGCAGCCCCACAGGCAGCATCGCTCCCCAGTTTTTTGAGAGAACCAGGGATGCAATAGCTTCCATTATTCAGAAAATGTTTATTATAGCGGTGAAGGGTCTTTCTTTTAGGTTTTAAAAAAAAAAAAAAAAAAAAGAAAAATGTATGTACAGGTTGTATGGAGAGTTGTGTGCAACGAGTGATTTTCTTTGGTTCTTTCTGCCATCTGTTCTAGTCTCAGCCTCACCGCCCCGTCCCTCCGAAAGCCCCTCAGCCTGTGCTCCCAGACTTCACCTCTGTTTTACTCTGATCCTTTTAAGGTCTTTCATGGATTATTTAGGCAACTTGCAGTGTGCAAGAACAGGATTACCAACTTGGGCAGACGGAAGCCTGCCCTGACAGCCCTTAGCAGGATGCGTGGGGAGGAGCCGAAGATGGGGGCAGGCTTCCCCAGAAGACGCCGTCGTGGTTGACCATCACCTACTGCTTCCCTCCTTGGTGGTGCCCATCTGTGCTGTCCCATGGGCGAGCTCCACCGGAGGGCCCCCTCCCTGCCCGCCTTGCCCCTCTCCTTTGTGGGTTTTGTAAACTACTCCGGGTGGCAGCCCTCGTTCCTCGCCGAGGGGACAGCCTCGTACATGCCATCAGGCTCTTCCTTGCTGGCAGGTCTCCCGTGCTTACTGTGTCCGTTTGTCCAGGTGGAATGGGATTTTTCTTCAGTAATGTGTAACTTCAGCCAAAATACGTTTTTCCGGATGCCCTACATGATCGTTCAGTAGAATTATTTCCAGATCAAATTTTGACTTGGCAGCTCCTATATGAAGTAAAACAGTTTCAAAATAATTTTTTTCCCCTGTACCGAGTAAAATATTTCTCCCGTTAGATCCCCTGTATCCTTTTTGAAAAATAGCAGTGGGTGGTTCTCCACTGAAAACTTGCAACCTAATAGGTGGGAAAAAGGTTGAAAATTACAGGTGATTGAAGAGAGAATTAGAATGGCAGAAAGCCAGTAATTTTTAAGATGCTACTGTAACTACCACTATTATATATAATTCTTTTTAAGTCTATGGCAAAGTAGATAATGTTAACAAAACTATTAGTATCACTACACACCGCTATAACTATCACTCCTGTTGTCTCAGAGTAACTGCTTTTCTAATGGGGCACAGTGAGTTTCATTAATGTATAGATTAGTTCTGCTGGTTTCTTGCTTTTATCTGTAAATTCAATATCCTAGAAAAAAAAACTTACCTTAAGAAATATGTAAGATATTACTATATTTTTTCAGTGCTTTCTACCATGATAATGGTCTCAGAATTAGTATTCAACCTATCTGATTGCTATTTTTTAAACTGGCTTAGGTGGTTTTAGAAAGAACGTTTAGAAAGCACAAGGTACGAAAATCTCTGCTGATTCTTTTTTTCTGTGGCAGCACGATCTGCCATTGAGCTTTCTAATAGGTTTATTATAGATTGGTGGCACTAATTCTTTCAGGTTGGGAATCCTCTTAATTACTGATTTTGTTACTCGTATGGTGGAACAATTGTTCTGGGAGCAATGTAAGCGAGGAAGCCTCCTTTCCGATGGACTTGCGTCCTACGAGCCTGTGCCTTGAAACCACGGGCATCTTCTCTGGGGTCCATTTCTGACCCCTTCTGCCACCCCTGGAGCACGTCTCGGTGTCCCCATCCGAAACGCAGTCGGCCCCACCACTTTTGCTGTCCCCGAGTGCCACCTCCCAAGAGGCAGCTGATAGGGGACCACGTTTTTGGTACCAAGCCCATGCATGAGGCTGAGAAGCCATTGAGTTCCTGTTGAAGCCTTTTGATCGGAGGGGACACTGCACCCAAGAATTGATTTTCATTAAACTTGTGATGACTTCCTTTATTTGAGATCCCTCATCTCTTGAGAAACTTGATTAGAATTGGCCAAAATGCAACAGCTGCCAAAGAGGGTTTAAAAGAGGCAGGTGGGATGATCATTAAGATTTCTTCCCTTAAACATCAAAGTTAAAAACATAAAATGGCAAAAACTGCCATGAAGGATGATTTCATATAGAGGTTTCAATCTAGGGCTTAAATTTTTGCTTTCAGGGGTAAGGACTTTTCGCATTTCTGTGTCTGGCCATTCCGCCAGTCAATGAAATATTTAATTTTCTGTTCATTCTCTCTTTGGCACTGGCTGAGGTCAGTGCTTCAGCCTCCTGCAGTGTAGCAGCAGCTGTAATTTCAGTACGTGTTTAGCTTGTCCAACCCGATGTGGCATACAGATGGCCAGCTGGGAGGGGGGGGTCAGCGTACCTGTCTTCCAAAAACTAGTCTAGGGAGTTAATACAGACTTTTCCTGAGGTAGATAAGAACAGAGCGCCAGGTCTGTCTCAGCAGTAACAGCTATGCCTTCCAGGAGCTCCTGAAGGCACGTGCACAGTGGGATGCTGAGCCTGCCCGCTTACCTCGGAGGTAGCGGCCGGGTCACCTGCTGATCGATAGAACCTTTTACTGTTAAAAAATTACATGGCCGCAAATTACCTGTATGCGGGGTGCAGTCATATAGTTTCTTTTTAAAAGTGTGGAAGGTCAAAGTAACTGCAAATCTTCCTCTCTTGAAAGCGCTATCCTCGCGATAGCTTGGCGTGCAGCGCGCATCTCGCACAGGGAGGGCACCTGGAAGTTTTCCAGCTCCCGGGTGATTTTGCTTACTCTGCTGAAGATTCGCAGGCTTTACTAAGCCAGTCATTGCTACGGTACGGGGAGAGGAAAGAACCCCGTGCAACCCTCTCATCCTGGGTAGGCGTTGCCTTTGCTTTACGTTAAATACGTCTCGTCTATTAAGGGTGCCGCTCTTCTGCGGCAGACTTTTTGTCTCGCCCCTGACAGACCTGGTGGAGCTCCTGGCGCGTTGACGGACGGCAGCGGAGATCCCGGCGGAGATCCCGGCGGAGCTGCGGGATGGCGCCGGCGCACCGTGGGCTTGCTGATGCATCGTCGCGTTGCGATTGCCACCCAGCTCTCTGCGCCGTCGCATCGCATCACGGCTGCGCTGGCCCTCAAAGCTGGTCTTCTAGGATGTTTTAGGCTGCTGAAGAAATAAGGGTTATGCGAGTGTACCGTCTCGGTGTCCATCTGTCTGCCTCTGCCTCTCGCCTTCCTTCCTCTCCTTTTTAGTTACTTATCATCAGTTGAGCGATTTAAAACGCTTGTAGAAAGGCTGAAGATCAAAGATTTTGAATCCCTCTAAAGCTGCCGGGTGGGCAGAGGAGGACCATCGGAGTCAGTCCCAGAGGTGCGTGCCCCGAGGCGGTGGGCTGGGCAGCTGTGGGAAGGGGAAGGGGGGGTCCCTCCAGGACCCCTCCATCTAGCTTTGCGAAGCACTGGGAACAGCTGGGGGACGTGGAGCTTTCGGGGCTGCACCAGGGGCTGCGCATCTGCGAGTCGTTGGCTGATTTCACGGCTCACCCTGTTCCTCTGCGGTTCTCTCCCAGCATCTTGCTGAAGGTGGTGGCACATGCCTCACAAAAAATGAGAGCGTTTAAGAGCTGTCCAGATTATTTAAAATCTCACTTTGCGCTTTCCAGGAAATTTGGACTCAGGTGTTTCTCTTCCCTTTGTTTATTTCCAAGCTGGATGGTAGCATTTATTTCACGCAATTTTACACAGAGCATACAATAAAATGATGGGCTGAATAGGAAATTCGAAGTGACTGAATTGATGCAATTCCTGTGTCAGGGAAAAGGTAGTGGTAAGAGCAAAGTAGTTGTGGCACCTGAGCAATTGCAGGTGGAAAAGATGTCTTAGATCCTCATCAGTCTCTTTTGATACTTTTATTTCTGTAAGATCTGAGCATTTCACGTTACTGAATTTACTTACATGTTCACTCCTGACTCAAGCTAAGTGATTTGGGAGCTTTTTTTATTGCCTGCCTGAGGAATGCTGTATCTTGTAATTCATGTCATAAAAAAGCAATGAAAAATAAGCATGATTATTTCATTGTGCAAATGGGAAAAGATAGGAGCAGTGTAAGAGAGATGTCATATGCTACGCTGAAAATCTTGCAGAGCTAGCAGATGAACCTGGCACACCTATAATCCAGGCAAAGTACCTGTATTACACAGCCGTCTTCTCTCCTGTCTCTGGTTTGGGCTCTGTGGTCAATATGTAGATGGTTTTGGTGGAGGTCAAAACTGGTCCTTTACAGATGAATGTTGTTTGCAATAAAGCAGCTCATGAGTTCGTCTTTGCTCTTTCCTTGGCTTTCGTGTGGCCAAGACATGGCAGGTGCTCAGTAAAGCAAGGCCAGCTGGCAGGATTTTGCAGGTTGTCAAGAGACCTAACAAGTGTTGTGGACCGTAGTTCCACTGGGGAACTCAAAATACCTCTGTGGGAAAATTGCTGTAAAAGGCTTGATTATTTTATTTTTCAGTTCATCGCAGTGTGTAGCAACAGAAGCGGGTGCTGTAGGGGTTTGTTAAGATCATAGAATCTTTGGGTTGGAAGGGACCTTTCAAGGGCATCTGGGCCAAACCCCTGCCGTGAGCAGGGACATCTGCAACCAGAGCAGGGTGCTCAGAGCCCCGTCCAGCCTGACCTGGGGTGTTTCCAGGGATGGGGCATCAGATTCATCACGGGGAGCAGCTCCCTGAGCAGCGTTAGTTAGCGGGGTCTGGGAACGGGCTTGTTGTGGCCAAGGCAAGTTGGGGAGGTACGTCTCCTCTCTGCAAGACAGGTGAGCAGGAGGCTGAGGCAGGCTGAGCAAAGTGTTTTAGGGAACGAATAATAAACAGCCAGTGAATTGAGGTGTTAAGCCTTAGCAGATACACGCTGGAGGAGAGGGGCGGCTGAAGGAGATGCTCTGAGCCCGTGCGGTGTAGAAGCCTCGGTGTGGTCACCGATGTGGAGGCAGCACATGGCTGATTTATGGATTTCCTACAAAAGGCAGGTAATTTAAAGAGACTGGGAAATCCAGTATCTTTCAATTTTTTCCTTCAAAGCCGTTCCCGTCATGTACCAGCTTTGAAAACCTTGCACGTTTAGGAAGAGCTGCTACAAGAAAGTTTGATTTGATTTTTGGGAGCAAAAAAAAAAATCAAGCTTGCAGGTTACCACCTCCTGATGGCGTGATTTTGCTGCTGGTGGAGAGAGGTCGGTTTGTCAGGTTATCCACATGTATTTTAATGAGCTATGATAAAATTCTGCTTTCCTAAAGCATACCTTGGAGTTGGCCTTCCTGATACTTCATGGCTGCCCCTGCAATTGTAAGGTCCTAAAGCTTGCAAAAAAGCTCCTAAAGAGTACAAGATAATGCTTCAGTAGTGGCAACACTCCATATTTTATGTTATACTCCAGACTGAGCTTTGTCGTCGTCTTCCTTGTTTTCCTTCATGCTGTTTAAACCCTGCTTTGAAGATGGCGTTACTGATTTTTTTCCTGGTGCTTTCTCCGGTGCTTGTACTATGGACACACTTGGATTCACAGTCCTCTACTTTTCAGATGAGGAGGAAAGGTGCAGAAAGATTCACCTCAAAAGCATCCCCATTAGCCACGCATGGCTGCCCTGCAAATTCACACTCGTGTCATTGATTTTGATAAATAATCTGCTGAACAAATCAGGTAACATATGCCACCTTCTGCCAGAACTTCGAGTAACATTGAGAACTAAAAATTTAAAAAAAAGGACTAATGTCTCTGGTGGAAGTCTGAGCTACAGAAAAGGACGAATTTTTTGCATTGTATTTGAGGAAAATTAAGATGTCTAAGGAACAGAAACAAAAATATCTAAAGTACTGAGCAAATACGCACCTTGTTTATCCACAGTAGAGAAAATGCTGTTGAGAAAAGAGCGATGCTGAAGTATTTGTTGCTTTGCTTTACTTGGGATTTTTAGCTTGGAGTTGTTACGATGTTTAAATCATCTGTAAAATACCTCACTGACGCTGAGGGTACCTGTTTTGTCCCACTCTTTCTGAAAGCAAAAGGTTTGGTCCAAATATTAAAGGCAGCAGCAAATTTTTAAATCCTGCTGCCAGTTTGGGCCAGATTTGGTGAGGAGGCTCTGTGCCTGGAAGAGCTGCCAAGGTATGTGTGAGCTGAAGCTTCACACAACTTGACCGTGTCAAGACTTGGAGGCTCATGTGTGTCCATCAACAAAACCTTATGGGAGTTGAGTAGCAGCTATGAGTATATGTTCAATATAATTCAGAGATTTTACTTTCTTATACATTTAAATAGCAGTTGACTGAAGACCTTTGAAGGTCTCATTGGTACTAAATGTTGGACTTGTATGGCCACATGCTACTGTGAATATGGCTTGAGGTAAAACAGAGATTGAGAGATGGGTCTTGACTGACATCTCTTAAGTGTGAGCAAACATTTTAAGTACTGCCTCTCTGAAAAGTCCACCCAACATCAGAGCGCGCAAGTCCCAAACGTAGCACCAAGTTGTGGTCCCCAGGGTAGGTGCTGCAAGGTTACACTGTTTTGGGGTGTTCTAAGGAACAAAGACAAGGGGGTGCAATTTTGATTCAAATATAATCCCAATATTAAAAATATTTCAAAATAAAAAGTCAGAAAGTTTCATTGAGAACAAGCTGAGACATACCCTGTTTCTTAAAAGAAATGGTTATTTCTCAGAATGACAACATCTCAGTTTGTTATGCTTTCCATTTTTTTTTTTCTCTCAGCAAAAACTATTATTCAGCTTAGTTACGTTCATGAATAGTTTGAAACCCTTCAGGGCTCAGTTTTAAAGCAAGTTAAACTTTTGCTAAAAAAAAAAAAAAAAGGCAAGCTGTGCATAGCATGTTATTGCAGGAGAGCTGGTGGTCACAGCGAGGAAGAGGAGGACAAAAGCTGACGAGGAACAGTGGCAAGTGGTTGACCTGCCAGCCGCTCTCCCTGCTGCACCCCTGAGTCTCGCTTGCAAAAATAATGAACGTGCTCACGCTCTCCTGCTGCATTTTAAACACCACGGATGATGACAAGGTTTATGACTGCTGTTCAACGCTGTTGGTATTTGACCATTAAATGCCTTCCAAGTCTCTCCAAAGACTGCTTTAAAAATCTTTAGTTTATTTCTGCCTTTCCGTGGGCGGCAGCTATTGTTCGGTGGGTCGGAGATGGCTGACTAGATTCACTGACCAGCATTTCCTCTGGGAGCATTTGCGGGTGATTGAATTTCTCGCAATCAACAGCCCATTGCCCCTCGCCCCCCTATTTTTCTTGGTGACTAATTGATGATGACAGATGTCACCTGCGCGGTGACGCCAGCCCTGCCTTCACGGCACCAAGGGGGAGAGCAATAGTGCTGCTCTGAACGCGAGAGCTGATCAGCGGTGGGTTTGCCCATGGGGTCTTTTGGGGTTTTTTGGTTTGTTTTTTTTTTGTGTAGCATCAGTTAATTAATAAGATCTCTTTACTGCATGAACATAAGCAGCCATTAAGGCAATATTTTCGGTTGATTTTTTTCATGCAAATGTGAATAGCAATTTTCTCAGCTGTAAAAGGCAAGAAATGGAGTATAACATGCAGACAGATGTGCATAAAGGCGTGCCTGTCTTTCACATGCACAGGAAGAGAGAGGTGCGTGCACGTGCCGCCTGTCTGAGTCTCCCCTTGGAGAACTGCTGGCCAGGCTGTGCCCAAAACAAGCACAGGTATGAAAACAGAAATATCTCAGATTTACTGCAGGTAAAGAAATGATATGAAAGTAGTCCGTCTCACAGGTGACTTTTAAAAATCAAATAGTGGGTAGCGGCCGTGTCAGTGCGAGGAGTGTTGGTGCTGTGCTGGCACAGTAGTGACGGGTGTCTGGACGTAGAGTATATTTATGGAGGGCTGCAGGTGCCAGCCTGGGGAACACCAGCTCTCCAAAAAGAAGTGAAACCACTAAAATGTCTCTTTTTCTGGTGGAACTGCAGTCACAGCTGGAACTTTGCTGGAATAGCCGTGCCAGGCAGCTCTTCACACCCAGCATCCTCAGACCTTGGTCAACAGGACTTCATCTTCATTGATGGCCTTGACCCAGCCTGGTTTTTTGCACAGAGTAGCTCTTCGGTGACAATAGTTAATGATCTGAGAAAAACAAAATCACTTTCTTCTAACTCTGACCAAGTAGCTTTACTACGACAATGCAAACGCTATCATCCCCATAGATTGCTGAAAAACCCCTGCGCAAAGCTCTTTGCCTCGCCTTTCCTGCCTACACCCTGCTACATGTTCAAATAATTATTCTTAACTCCCCAAAGGGGCCACAGTTGTACAAGGCATTGTTTTGCACACTTAACAGCAGGTAAGCGTCTGAGTTACATCTTCCTTAAAATGGCTTTCAGCATAACCCCTGGACAAACCTGCCATGGATTTGAAAATGGATTAATTTGAATTATGGCATCTTTTAGCTCTAAGTTGCAGTGCTGAATTTCAAAGTAAACAGAGACAGCACATCTTTTGACTCTTACAGGGGATCCAGACAAATTATGTTTTAACCTGTGCTATTCCTTTGATCGTTATTGTAGCCTTCTTCAGCCTGACCATCTTTTTTGCCTCTCTGACCACCCAACGCGTGCTCTTCCCCGGACTTTCCGTCCGCACTCTCTTCTTGCTCTCCACCCCAGCGCACCTCAGCTTTCAGATCTTGCAGTGGGTATCCCATTTCCCAGCCATTTAATCCTTCTCTTGTGTTCCATATGCTTTGCCACCCCTGTAGGGGCTCTCCCCTGTGGAAGAGGAGGAAAAAATGAAAGCTGTTGACTCTTCTCCGAAAAAAGTAAAGGTGCAATGTGGTTGTCTTCTCCCTCTGTCTTCCATCCAGTACCTGTCCATGCACAAAACAGGGCTGGAGGTTGAAAGAATAAATGTGAGACGGATGTTCATCTTGTTTTGCCACCTGCTACGGAAAGGTGGTCAGATGTTGCAGTGATGAGCAGAGAATAAAACCCAAGAATAGCGTGGCTGGTTTGCAGGTGTGGGCTAGAGAGCAGTGCAGGTGTCCTGAGTTTTCCAGGCGTGGGGAAGGGTCTGTTGGTGCTGGGTCTTGTGGCATGGTCCTCTGGGTGTTTTTCCTTCACCAACTGCAGTTGCAGCTGCAGAGTCTCGTGCTCCACGTTGGGATCAGAGCCTGCGTGCTCCTCTGCAGGCACGAGCAGCACCTCGCTATCAGGAGGAGCGTGTAGAAGGAGATAGGCTGGCTTGCCTTTCGTGAAGGTCTCCCCGTTTACTAGTCTGAGGTCACGCCGTCTAGCAGATAACTAGCCTCCTTCCTCCTCTGCCACAACTCTGCAATTAAGCTGTTACCCTTACGTGCATCCCTCCTGCCTGTATTTGAGAAAACGAGGCTGGAGAGAAAAGAGAAGCACTAGTGCGTATTTAGCTTCTGATGTGGTGGTTATTGCATAGGATGGACCTGTCAAAACCTCCCCAGTCTGTGTGAGATTTTGTATTTTGGATACGTACATGCTGTTTCCAAAGCGCTATCGGCCTAATCCTGCGAGGTGCTGAGTCAGGAGTGAATTCCTGGTACAGTACCATCAGGCGTTGTTGACACGAACGGCAGTGATTTATAGCAAGGTTCGTAATGTCATAAAAGAGGCATAATAAAAATTAGTACTGCATGACTTCGTTTCTAAGAACATCATTATGGCACCAAGTAATAATGAATTACTGTGCGAGAAGCCAGAAGGGAGGAAGTACGTACGGCAACGAGGACAGATCTTTTATTTGGTAAATTAGTATCGCTGCATATGGGCTGAAAATCGCTAGCCATATGCCGATGTACCCTGGCCTCCTGGCATGTGCTCCGCGTCGTTGGTAAAACCTGATGCATGTGAACGCGTCAAAGGTAGACGGGTGCGCTCGCGCGTGGGCTGTGCCAGCGTGATCTCCGCTGGCATTCGGAGGATGGATTTGAGCACACAATGCCCGGGGAAGCGCTTTTTGAATGTGATGCTTTGGAACGGCGTTGTACGCTTAATCGGCTGGACGAAAAGGAAAGGCCAGATTTGGCAAATGGTCCCCAGGAAAGGTAATAGGAGTTGTTGGTGTGGAAAAGAACATTTTGTTTGATCCTAAATAATGACCTAGCAGTAACTTGTCTAATCTGATGCTTATTTGGGACAGTAAATTACGCCTATTTCCTATGTCCGTAAAGGTCATCTGATATAACGTCTGCTTTTTTCCTAGCTGTTGGAAACAAGACCAAAATTTAACTACTTAACGATGCAACCAAAACACTGGAATTCCTTTGGTTCTTGTTTCTCCATTTCACCAATTCCCACCCATTTAATCGCTTAATGTGGGATGATGAGAGCTCCTGTTACCACGACCCAGGGAACGTCTTCCCGCTGCAGGTTAGCGTTGGGTTTTAGAAGCGGCGTGGAGGATGGGTGATGAAATCCATCATTTCATCATGAAATTTCTGATGAAAATTTTAACTGCCCATGTGAAATGCAGAATTTTCCCTTGTGTTCCACTCTCAAGGCATGTGCCTGATGACTTAACATCGGTGGTGGCTTCATGCCCCAGGATCCCGGTATCAAAGGGTATGCCTCATACCAAAACCAGGTTTTTCAGTGGCACAAACCCTCCGTCCCTGGCTGTTTTCCTCGATCTGGAGGAAAACAGCACCTGGTTACAGTCCCGACCTGCTCGGGGGTGTATTTGGAATGTGTAAGTCATGGATTGCGTTTATATTCTGAGTTCATCAAAAATGACTCTTCCAGTGTTAAAGTAATGCTGTGTAAAAATACAGCTCCTCTCATCCACAGATCCTCAGTGTGGTCTGTTCAATTAGAAACAATTAGTGATATGTTACAAATTTAATATAATTGCAAATTCATATTTTTATGATAGCCAGTGCAAGTTGAAATTGGGTAATTCATGCTCTGCACCCCAACTTTCTGTTTTGTTTAGAGTTGTA
>NW_010525917.1:0-6893 GCF_000687285.1 Phaethon lepturus | reverse complement strand
CTTTCCCTAAAGTACATGAATATTGATTTTAATTTTTTTAAAAGAACATAAATTAAGAATTTTTTAATCCCCTTTTTAAAATTGAATTAAAAATGTAATTAAATTTTTTAGTCCATCACTGCCATGTGGGTGCTCGCCGTGTGTCTGTGAAACATCTCTGAGGCTCTGCCCCAGGGGTGATTGTTGGCTCCTCCGCTTCCCGCGCTGCCTGCAGTTCTGCCATTTAGTGGCACAGCCCCCTTGAAATAAAAGGGCATTCTGTAAAATGAAATGGGAATGATTCTTCCAAAAGTATCTACGTTCTAAAAAAGGACGAATCCACCAAAATTGACATCTATTACAGATTATCTTCTTTAAGGGTGTTTTACTGGAACACTTTTTTACTGGCCTCACTTTTTCAGGTCCTAGGTGTTACATATGCAGCACCTCTTGAGTTACAGATATTTTTTCTCACTTATAACTTTCACAGTTTGCTTTATGGGAGGCGTAAAATGGGTCAGAAAGGTTCTGGGGAAAAAATAAAATAAAACAAAACAAAGACTAAACTCTGAATGCAGGGGTGCAACAAAAGACTGGATTGACCAGGCTGTGGCTGTACTGAGCAACACCAGACAATAAGCATGTATTTGATGTTATTTCTGGAATTAAAATTCCATGTAAATTGCTTTTCCTTTTAACACTGAGGGTTTGGAGATGAGAACAGATTCATGTTCTTATGTCATACTTGAAATTCATGTTGTATGAATAACTGATTTAAAGGCTAAACCTGCGGAAAATATTGGGGGGGGAGCAGGGAAGAGACTTTAATTAATCAGAAAGGTTGATATTTTAGCTTGAATAAAACATCTTGTTTTTTCTGAAATGAAACGCTTAACTTAAAGCCTGAATGTTCCTTTTCTGTTTAAATACATTCAGTGAAATTTTCAAAAGTCTTTTAAAACTAAAATGTATTAAAAATTCATCTCTATATTAAAAAAGCTCAAATTCAGGAATGAAATAGTTGTTAGAAGGCATAAAAAATATTTTGAGGTAGTGTCTTGGCTGAAAATTTTCATTTGATGTCTTAAAATGTCATTTTAGCACCAGGGAATGTGGGATATTTAGGGAAAGTGTGATTTGCAGCAGGAGGTTGAAGATTGTAAGTGTGAGAGTTTTCTCATTTTTGCTGAAAAAGTATTGAGTTTCAGATCTTACCAACAGGCTCTAATTGGCAGTATTTTAAAAGTATAGGTAGCCTATAGTATATGTTCTTATTTTAACTGGCTCTAAGTGTAAAACAGTGGCAGCGGCTTTGAGTAGTCTTTGCTTAGATGAGGTTATCAATTAAAATATTACGGAATAGAAAATGTCATGAAAATTAGCCGCTTTCTTTGAGATCTAGATAGATCCTATATATAGCCCAATCTCTTTCTGTGTTAATTTATCCCAGTGAAAAATGAGTAGCATTTTTAATTTGGACATGTAGCAACATGGCTATGTGTATAACAGGCTCAAATGTTCTATGTGAATTAAACATGAGTAATTGAAAACATTCTAATTTTAATTCCTTTAACAGCAGAAAAGTCAAACTCCTCTTCATCAGGTCAGGACTTGGTCCTCAGTGCAGATTGCCAGGATATGTTTTAAAGCAACGTCACAATTGCCAACTGAAATCCAAGATCAACATTTTCTGTATGCCCAGTTACTTCCCAACTTACTTTTCTTCTTAAACTTACAACTTCTTTCCCTTTTCTGTCAACTTGGTGAATATGTAAAAAGAAAGCAAATGAGTATTTTTTTGTAGAGAGGTACAAAAACTGTGCTGAGGTTGGGGAGTGTGTGTACATATATATATAAAAAGGCCCTGTGAGAACATGAGATGTTTTATAACTTGCATTTAGAGAATTTGCACCCATGTTACTTACCAGGAGAGGCTCATGAATAAACCCATGCCATCTATTGCCCCTCTGCTTAGCAACAGTAATGTTATATCTGCGTGATACCAAATCCCTTGTGGGATATAATTCCCAGGGTTTTTTTTTCCCATTCATCATCTTTTCTTGTATATCCCACATAAGCTTTCGGTGGTCTCTGAAAACACCATTTAAAGGGCAGACATCTGTTGTTGCTAGGATCTCCTCCCTACCTGTGTGCAGATGTGTACATATATGTAAAAAAAATGCAAAAAAGGATCAAAAGTATTAAAAAACCCCAGCCTGTTTCTTGGAGCTAGGTCTCATATTCCTATTATTTTTAATTACGAGCAGCCCGTGGCTGCTGTGTATGGGAAGCAGTGGTGAAAGGGGATGATGGTGCGCACGATGCAAGAGGGGAAGAGGCAGTAGATTCCAGTGCTGGGTCCAGCTTGCACAGGCTGGAGCAAAGCAAGTTTTGCCCTTAGTTGTTTTAAAACCCCATAAATAGTTGGCCTTGCACGTGTTTTGCAACTGGTCTGTATTTTATCAACAAAGACTGGGAACAAGCAGGTCGTGCACACCCATATCGAGCATATTTCTACATTTTGGGAAAAAAGTTTGCTTTAGGAGTGCAAGGATGGGTCGTACTGGCAAAATAATAATAAGGTCACAAAACTTACAGCTTTCCGGATTAAATATAGCAGGGGATTGGGTCCTGAATTTGAGGTGCTACATTTGGCTTCCTACCTGAGGATCAGTTCCTATCAGGCCTATATTCAGACCTTCTCTGTTGATTGTATAGTCATTTACGCATATAGAAAATGAATCAAACAGTCCATTTTTATGCTTGCTTTGTACAGAGATAGATGATTATTCACACTGCCACGAGAGCGGAGAAAGATGCACTTTGCAAGGAGTTAATATAAACCACATCAGGCTAAAATCAGAACCTGTCAGACTTTGATGAAGATGGTTTAACCAGTGGTGGATAGATCTTGTGTAATCATATGAAAGCTTGAAGGATTTCAGGCATTACTTACTGAGATAATTTCAGGTTATATGTTTCTCTGTATTGTACTGTTGTATTGTATATGTTTGCTATTCACTGCTAGCGACAATAAATGTGAAATTGCTTTTGTCAGTGATAGCTCTACAGAGTTTACCGAAAGCCAGAGTAAAACACATGGTTAGTGGACTGGAGCTCCAGTCCCAATCTTGCTGCTTTTCACCTTGGTTTTTCGCGATTCTTTTCATAAGTTGACACCTAGCAGGTCAGTCGCCACATCCATGAGGTCACGAAGGGTATGGGTTCACCTTCAGATTTTAGATACTTTCTCAGCATGTTTAAAGGTAGATACCACCGTTTAGTAGACTGAGTAGCTCTTTAGGCTCCATTGTCTCTGTTAGGTAGATGTTCTCATTTTCTATGGGGGGAGCTTAGACACACGTATGTACGTAGGCACATACATATAGTCACCTCAGCATACATCTCTGGACTTGGGGTTGATCGTAGCACAAGTTTCTGAATACTAAATGGGTTTTGATGGAAGAGAGGTGCCAGACTGCCATGCTCCACCAGGAGAATGGCTCCTTCAGTGGAGGAACCACAGACCATGGTGTTCTGTGGAGGAGTTGAGGGTTTCTACAGACCCCCAGGTGCCAAAACAATTAATAACAGGGCTTTTTCTGAATTGCTGTGTTTGATTTAAGTACCAGCACTCAACTGAAAAAGCCTTGTAGGTTTATCTGTGGGGGTTTTTTTCCCAGTCATGCCCTTGGTACTTTTCTAGAGAAGTTTACCTACTGCAGCCCTCATTAGAAGACGACAGTGCACTTACGCTTATAATACATGAGTCAACATATAGAATAGACCAGAAGCACAAATCAGCTCGCTCTGACCGTGAAGCATAATAGTCGTGTCGTCGTAATATAAATGTACACAGAATTACACTTTAGCCTTGTGTTTGCACATTATTTAGATCAGTGGCCCATGACTAAGGACGCTAGACAATCTCAGTGCAAATAATTGATCACAACTTTGTGGCCAAAAGAGCTGAGACTATGGCTTAATATTTTCTTTCAACACATCATTACTCTGCAAATGCCACTGGGAAGTTCCTTAATTCCCGCTGGTTTTGGATTGATCACAATAAGTAAGAGGTAATAATATTTGTTCTTAATAATAGCAATATTAATGGCTTTTAATAATAATTTAGGGATAATATAAGAAAATTATAAGCTAGTATTCAGTGAATGTCATGCTTTTTACATAAAGCTATTTTTCATAAGCTGTTTAGGTAATACAATGCTGTTAATGACCTCACAATAAATTAATGCTCCTGATAAAGTTCACACTATATGCATGGGGACTGACCAAAAAAAAGGTTTGCAGTAATAAACAAAATAAATTATTTTTTTGGTTTGATACCAGTGGTGCAAACGTGCTTTTCAGGACTGGTGTGGCCCATGAAATTGGACCTCATATATAATGTTGGCCTTCAGAGAAGGTTAGGTGACAGTGGATGCTCCATAAGATGCATGGGCTAAATCAGGAGGTAGCTGCTCACTTAAATTATTGTTAAATTTTTTTTTTTTTCATTTATGCTGATGGGCCAGTTTTCACATGGACTTTGTGAGCAACAACAAAACCCTGAAACCCAGAAAAGAGTTTATCATGTTTAAATGTTCTAAAATTAATGTTACCACTTGAATCTGCAGTTTAGGCATTTCTGGGTTTTGCACATAGGCTGAACACTTTTCCGTGGGGAATGGTATTAATACTTAAGTTTTGCTGCCTTTGTTCTTTTCATTTTATCCCACTGATGCAATTATTATGTGCTGAAGCACCCTACTTAGTTTCTGCTCTTCTCAGACCAGTCAGTTCGTTGGCTTCAGACTTTGAGTGGTCAGTTATTGTTTGTTTATGAGGTTAAATACTTCTGGTGCTTGGGGCACAAGAGACAAATGAAATAAGAGCGAACAAAGGAATGTATCGAACTGATCGCTCGTACAAGAAATAACTTCCAGGTATCCTGAGGAAGTAGCCCACTCAAGTTTTGCGTATTGCTGTTCAATTTAGAGAATGGTTCAGGATGGTGTATTTTAAGGTGTGATTTTACTGTTAGTTTTTTTTTCTCTCTCTCTTTCATCCCCTGTCATTTTATTCACACTTATTCCATGCCACCTTGGCCCTTTGTTCCGTAACACCTCAGCTGTGGCCACCACAGCACCTCCCACCTGCCCCGACACCCCCGTGCCATCGGCCTCTCTGACTGACTCCTCTCCTTCCCCTCCAGCTGTCCCAAGTTCCAGTGTCCTCCCCTCTGCCCCCCGAGATGTGGTCCCTGTTTTGGTCTCCAGCCGATTTGTCCGTCTCAGCTGGCGCCCACCCGCAGAAGCCAGAGGCAGCGTCCAGACGTACACGGTCTTCTTCTCCAGGGATGGCGTCAACAGGTAGGTGTCACCAGGCCATGGGTCTCCTCTGGATGGGAGGATAGTCCTAAGCGGGCCTGAGCTCTTTACAAGTATCTGGTTCTCAACCTTGTGTTCTTCTCCCCGCGGTAAGTGCGTTTTTGTAGACATCATATCAACTTTTATATAACAGTGCTCATTGTCTTGGTATGAAGGAGCATCTGCGTTGACAGTGATGTGTATGGATCCTACCTCCTTCAGCTATAACTTGGCCATCCAGCATAAAGTATTGTTAGCTCCGTGTTTCACCTTTCATCTTTCTCTGAATATACAGGCTCAAGTGTTCTTTGCGTCACCGGCAGAGGTGAATTTAAGCCCTAATCAGCCGGAGAGGAGGACTGCTTTTAGAGTAGCGCAAATGGTGTAAGACCTTGAAAACAGCCAGGGAGTGGGTCGTGAAGGTTTTACGTGGTTGCAAATACAGTGGACCAGTGTGAGCCATTCTAGCCCTGTCGATCGGAGCTGCACAGCAGATAGCTCTTTTGTGATAATGACACTATAGATTGTTCGGTGTTTGCATGATTCCTCATTGTACAGGCTCATTTCACACTCGAAATGGTACTGCATATTTACTTGGATTTTGTTTTATTTTCCTAACTTCATGAATGGTTTTATGCCTGAGAAAAACCCTGTGTTTTTATCTTCCTCTACATCATTATGAAGAACTCACTTGAAGTATCCTGTCCTGTATTTCACTGCACTTACGATACACTTCAGCTACCGGCTGGTGACAGGTACTCGTGTGCGTGCTGATGGCAGCTCAGCTTCTGAGCAGACTTGAATAGGAATCTATATTTAATTGAAAAATGAGCGGACGTGTATTGGGTTCATCAGAGCTGAAGAAGTGGGACCCCACAGTTACCAAGTGCACTCCCCTCTGCCGCAGACTGGGCTTATCCTTCGTCCGAAAGGGCTCAGTCTTGCTGGCGAAATTTCCTGGCCCTGCCTGGACATTCGCAAGCTTCTCATCTTCGCCTCCAACAAGGTCCACCTTTCTTTTATAGCCATATAGCCATTTCTTCACCGAAAAGGTTGTCAAGCACTGGAACAGGCTGCCCAGGAAAGTGCTGGAGTCGCCATCCCAGGAGGTTTTTAAAAGCCGTGTAGACGTGGCGCTTAGGGACATGTTTTAGTGGTGCCCTTGGCAGTGCTAGGTTAACGGTTGGACTTCAGTGTTTGAAAGGTCCTTCCCAACCTAAGCAATTCTACGATTCTACAGATGAGGCTTTTAAATTTGTTTCGATGCTTGTAGACATTGATCGCTACATCCGCGGTACCTGCTGCGAGAGGCAGAGACTCCGAGAGACCATCCGGTCTGGCTGAGAGCCCGAGAGGACGCAACCCCCAAGGCTCTGGGGCTCAGCGTGTGAAACACGCTCTCCCTCTGTAAAAGGAAGCTCTTAAATTCAAGCTGGCATCTCCGAGGCGGCTGCTGGAGGCAAGCGTCTTCTGCAGCAGGCCGTCACTTGCGGCATAAACGGCGGGTAGGCAGGGGCACGGCCTTTGGGCGGGACCGCGGGGCAGGAG
>NW_010525916.1:0-6873 GCF_000687285.1 Phaethon lepturus | reverse complement strand
GGTCTCCGTCTCTCAATCGCGGCAAAAGGATCTATTAAAAATTAATCGCATTTGAGTAATACTTTGAATGTGTAATTAGTACCATGTTTTGCATTAAAATAAAGACCTACAAAGACCAGTAAATTCACTGTGATTCATGAAGCCATATTAATTATTATTCAGACAGTCACAACCAATTGTTAAAATGGTCATGAATACTGAACGTTTAGTGAGTTTTGGAATAACTGACATTTTTTGCTATGTTTTTCTGGGGAGTAATAACTTTCTTTCCTCCTCATTAGAGTTCAGTAAGCCTATCAGGGAACAACCCGACTATGTTCCCAGTCGCAAAACATAAAAAATAGTTAAACTGTAGCAACAAATAATTAATTGAATGAAAATTAATCATTCAAAGATTTTTGCAGATGCCTGCAAATATCAAATTCATTCTAGGAAAACAAGATTTATTTGCAAGTAGATGTGAAACATGATTCTTGTTTTGCAAACAAGTGTTCTCAGACAGGAACTCAGTGAACTGGACTATGCTCATAGAACAATTTTTACGAGTTCACTTCCTGTGTTTATTTCAGAAAGGACAGGTTGGACTACAAGAGATATTCTGTTGTAGCCCTTGGCTTGAAAAACCTCTTTCTATTCACAACACACAATGATTTTTCCAGATGAGAATCATTAACACAGTGCTAGTGACTGAGCTTGGAAGGATTCCCCTACAGCTACCACAAGTGCATGTATTAATTGCTTCCCTTAAAACTGACCTAAGCCCTTTCTCCAGACAACATCGTTCAATCACCATCAAAAAATGTGAACTCCATACAAGCTTGCAAGCACTCACCCAATTCAAATACAAAAAATGGAAGATTTGAGTCAGAAGGAGGTGACCCAATTCAAATACAAAAAATGGAAGATTTGAGTCAGAAGGAGGTGACCTGCAAACCCCTCCCAGGTTTGCAGGTAAGGTTCCCAAAGGCACAGCACGCCTCTGAAGACTTCAAAACTGTGGTGTGACGTTCTGGTCTGCTCCTCTTTGTGTCCAGTCTGGGACGTTAACCGACATCCGTACCTGTGCCCTGCGACTCAAATGGAACTACGTTCGGTATCTTTTCAAACCACAGCCACACTTTTATAAAAGTAGAGCAAAAGTACATAAATTTGCTAAACAAGGTGTCTTGATAAGTTTCTGCTTTTCCTCTTCCATTCTCTAGCATGGGGAAAGTATACTGAAGTAAATGCAGAACCTATCAAAGCAAGTTAATCCAAACAAAGAACCCATAACAAAAGAAGAGTTAGATTTACATGTTTAAAGAAAAAAAGGTAAATACTTCTCTGTCTATTGTATTTTCGTTACAACTATGAGTTTTAAAGGCAGCACAATTATTCTCTAACCGCTAGTTATCAGAGTACTATAGGCTGAGGAGAGAATTAAAACTTTCGAATTTCATTTAAACTGGTCTGGCACTATAGCAAGAGAATCCTGAATACCAAATGCACTGCAACTCGGACAGTGTTTCTCCAGAATAGTGGGGTAGATTTCACAGACTGTAAACTAAACATCTGCTATTCCAGCTACAGCTGCACACCAAATCCTTTTACAAAGCTGCTTGGCTGAGGCAGATGCAGCCTTTGTCGTTAAAGGCATGCGCTTTGACTTTTTTTACACTGCTATTTTTTGATAGAATCCTAGTAATAGCTCCCAGAACAGAAGAAAAACACCCACTCTGTCAGAAAAAGGCAACTGCAATACTTGTCAAAATGTCTGTGGTCAGTCCTTGGAAAAGTAGCAGGTACAAGTTACACAACAAAACTGGCAGGTGTTGCAAATATGAATGTTTGCATGTGGACCCCAATCCAGCAAATCACCGCTACTTTTACATATAATTTTAGCATATGCTTAGGTGTTTGTTGGGTTTGGCATTTAGATTAAATCATTTAGTTTAAACGCAAGATTTAATACCTGAGAACTTTTCTGTAAGCTCAGGATGAATTCACACTAAGGGATCTCGTCCCTTTTGAAAGTTACAAATTTCCAAAAGAAGTAGTAATTTAAAAAACCTACAGGTTGTTTTCTTTGCTAAAGTTCGACTTTTCAGTGCAAAGATGACAATTCAGAGAATTCTTTACCTCATTTACACCCTTTGATCATGTTCAGACCATGGTTGATCATGACCATCACGGATGGACTCCTCTGCTGTACCTACAAGTCCTTTGCACTGAATTAAAATAATTTACAAAAATAAAACAAAAAAAACCCCATTGTACAACAGTGAGAGGAGTGGCCTTGGGAAGTGTATAGAGGAAGAAATTAATTGCAAATGATAGAGACATCACAAACAAAAATGACGGCAAAGATCCTTAGATAATCACTGGTTACTGCCACCTTCATGCAGAATGGTAGTTCCATGGGTAATATACACTGAAAGTGATGTGATGGCACAAAAACAAGTTTTAGTTTTGTTTACTGACCAAAAGCATGCTGTTTGCTATTCTGTTTTGTTCTGTTTTTAAAAAGTAAATCTTTATATTTGTGTTATTCAAATAACAATAATGTAACTTAAAAGAGCAGTTTAATGAGAAAGGCACACGTTTTGGACATCCTGAATAATACATTTTTTCAGTTTGCTAGATGGATTGGAACAAGTTTTCCAATACATTTGAAAAAAAAAATTCTTTCATTTTGAAGATGTTTTTAGTCTCCATTCTCAAAACCAGCAGTGGAGAGCCATCTGGGCCAATAACCTTAAGTTCACCTCATCTGAAAGATGTTCTTGTTTTGTCCCAGAGAGGAATTTTGAGCAAGACAACCCGTATCCCACTAACATACAGACTGGGCTATGGCACTTTCTTGTCTGTTGGAGTAGCTTTATGTCTTATGACATATTACTTAATAAGAGAAAGGATTACGGATGGCTCTGTAACCCCATGTTACAGGCCTTCTCCTCAAATCTACAGGAAAATGTGGTAGAAAGTCATTCCAGAATACTCTGTATCCAGTTAGTTGTATCACTTTGAAGAGAAATAAGCACTTTCAGCTTCAATTCTTATTGCATTTCTGAATAGAAATTAATACTTACCTCAGATCTACTGAATTAAGACCTACCAAGATCCCTTCAAGATCAGTAGCTCTCTTCTTGATTTAGTTTTGGGTAGGATTATTTAGGATTATTCATCTCCAGCCTTCACAGCTCACCTCATTGAACCGGGGTGCATACAGCTTCTGATGTGGCTGAAAAATTTGCAGAGAAGATATGCCTGGTAGCTAGAAGTTTTCCATCCTTACAGGTTTACCCCGTCAACTTGCATTGCTTGCCTGTGCCACATCCTATTACAGAAGAGAAATCTAAGCTATAACAGAGACGTATGTGCCCTCAAGAAGCAAAGCTGGTTTGAATCAGAAGGATAGCTAGAACTACTTCTCAGCAGGTAGTAGCAAATGTAGTTTCTGAGGGATTTACCACCCAATCCCTTTTGAGCTCTTCAGAATGTCTAAGTGAGTTGGAGTTCATTCTACAGACACTCAGGAAAAACACAGGGAGGAGGCACGGTGCTCTACCAATGTGTTTTCAAATCAAGGGCATGACATTTTAAAGAGCTTCCAAAAAATGACTTCCCACAATCTGGCTGAAAGAAACTCATAAGAAAAGCCAGGAAACAGACCAGAATGAGAAAATGAAATTGAACAAAATAGGAAAAGGAATACTAGCATGAAAAACAGCACAGCAACATCCCCAAAAAAGGAAATAAAAAACTTTTATATTTATTACCTTCAAAGTAATATGTATAATTCTTATCTTTTTATCTGGTTGTACTGTACATATCCTAGAACTGTTATTCTGTCTCAGCAGTACTTTTAAACAGAGCAAGGATGTAGGAAGATTTGTACGGTAAGATGGAGAAAGCTCTTTAGGAAACATTGATCTAGCAGTAGTCCATGTCCTTGCCTGGTAACACATACCTCTCAATCAATGGTGGCTGTCCCAAAGGCTCAACTAAATATGGGATATTGCTCAAGAAGTGAAGGTTTGTGGTCTAAAAATACAGAATTTTTAGTCTCGGTTCTCACATCTAGTAAATTCTCCAGTATAAACGTATAGAGAGGAAGATAAGTGTTTCTCTTGCAATTAAACAGCTCTGCAAAATAAGAGATAACAGCGTTTTAATCTATTTAAATATTTTTGACAATGCTTTTGCTTTCTGTTCATTAATGTATGAAACTTCTTAATGCAGACAATCATTGCCAGTCTATGCCCAATGTTTCCCAACTCTTGTGTCTTACTTTCATGTTTCACTATTTAAAATGTTCCTGCCTTTAAGAATATGTGGAAATACATTCAGAAAACCAAGTGGAATTGCAGCCCCATAATCCTTATCTGGACATTTCTGGAAGAGGTAGTCTTCATTCTCCTAGCAGGTCCCATATAGATTGACCATATTATTTTTCCAGCAATCACTTTTATATTCTTTTCTCCATTTATTCCAAAATATAGCATATGTAAATTACTTTATTTAGTCAGCAAGAAAACTGAGAAGTGGAGTCACTGAGAGATGGAAAACAGTGGGGGGTTAGTTATCACATGAAAGACAGGGATACTTTCTTTTTTATTTTTCAATAAATGAAGGTTTTTATCAAGAGTTTCTTATAGTTCTGGCTTTAAGAGCTGTTCAATATTTACATGGGGGCTAGGAGAGGAAACCTGGGCTGAGATTACTCTTGCAATGTAAATAAAAAATACACATTTCATGTCAGACTGGCACCATTTCCTCATTCTGGAAATATTAGTGTTTCTTTGAAAGAGAAGGGATTTGATGATACTGATCCAAGGCATACTAAAATCATTGTGAGATACTTCTTTCACTGGAATGTGCACTCAGATGTCCAGTGTATCTTTTATGTTTAATTACTGTCATTCTGTTAAAGGACCAAATAGGTAAAAATCTTCAGGAAAAGAAGATTACAATGATAATGCATTCAGCTTGTTTGTAAGCCTGCATTTTAATGTCTAAAACCATTTTTAATAAGTAAAAAGCATCCATAGTATGTAGCATCTGTTCCAAAATGTCTGGAAGGCACAAAATAAGTCTTTGTGGGATGGTTTATCACAGGGAGGTGAGCCAGGTGTGAGTATTTGAAGAGGTTTACAAGAAAGAAACCCTTGGTCAGAGGTCACAGCTACATACCATAGTTAAAACAGAAGAATTTTGTGTGGTCCAAAAGCTTAGAGGTAGCAGGATGCTGGCTTACTTGTCTATGCTGGGAAAGTCACTTAGGTCCTTCTCTTCCCATACTCACATCATCCCCAATGTCTTAATTAACTCAGAGGGAAATCTAGAGGAAAAGCAGAACACAACTGAAAACGAGATGCTAGCCAGTTTCACTGGATAAACAGCGTTGCAAACTAATAATATATAACTTACGAGCCAGGTGTTTAGTATAATCATTCTTAAGTACCCTTAGCAATATAGCCAGAGATAACTCTCGAATATTGTTTAGCCTTAATGTCTGCTTTAAATTATTATGCTTTGTTCAGTGTCACAGTGAGGTTGTTTATGAATGTACATACCAGTACCCATGATTAGAATTGCATCTACATTAACAAAAATATCCTGTCCTCAAAGTACCAGATGTTGCTTTCTGGAGAGATTTATTTATTACTGATTTATTTAGGTTACCCCTTGAAGTGGTTTATTTGTTTATTAAAATTTATTCAGACAGGAAACATTTTAAGCAAAGTCATATGCCTTGTCTCAAAGTAGGGCATCTCAGACAGCCATAGCAATAAATGTTTTTAACTCAACATTATAAGCATGTTATATTTGAAGATTATAAAATAAATCAGTACATAAAGTTTTAAAATATGCTATAAAACCTTAACAGCTTGCTGACATGATTATTTCCACTTTTGTGCTGTAGTTAATTTCTAGAGAAAGTAAACACATATGAAAAGGATACCATTAAGCACTGACAAGCTTTTGAAGCTGCTATAAAATTTGGTTGTGCCTCTCCACTCACACTGGGATGACTAATTAGTCATTATTCCATGGAAACCGATCAAAATATGTCACTGTAATTCCATTACAAATGAGAGCAGAATGATGCTCCAAACAGCTCAACTTCTTCAAGGATAAGACATAAGAACATATGAAATAAGCAACTCACCCTAAAACATAAACTACACGCAGCTGAGGTGCACAGCATTTTGGGAGTTTCCTATGGCAAACCACATGAACTCTACAGGGACTGGAAGAGCAAAGTCCCTTCCACTATAAGAGAAGATTAGGTTCGTGACCACCTGAGGAACCTGAACATGCACAAGTCTATGGGACCTGATGAGATGCATCTCACAGTCCTGAGGGAATTGGCTGAGGTAGTTGCCAAGCTAGTCTCCGTGATAGTGGAAAAGTCCTGGCAGTCTGAAGTCCCTGGAGACTGGAAAAAGGGAAACATTGCACCCATTTTTAAAAGGAGGAGCCTGGGAACTACTGACCCATCAGCCTCACCTCTCTGCCTGGGAAAATAATGGAGCAGATCCTCCTAGGAGCTATGCTAAGGCACATGGAGGACGGGGAGGTGATTCAAGACAGACAACATGGCTTCACCAAGTGCAAGTCCTGCCTGACCAAGCTAGAGGCCTTCTGTGATGGAGTGACAACATCAGTTGACAAGTTGATGTCGTCCATCTGGCCTTCTGTAAGGCTTTTGAAATGGTCCCCCACAACATCCTTCTCTCTAAACTGGAGAGATACAGATTTGATGGGTGGACTGTTGGGTGGATGAAAAATTATTCAGATGGTCACATCCAGAGGGTGATAGTCAACAGCTCCATGGCCAGATGGGATGAGTGGAGTCTCTCAGGGATCTGTAGTGGGACCAGTACTCTT
>NW_010525915.1:73808-90379 GCF_000687285.1 Phaethon lepturus | reverse complement strand
CTTTGAATCTAGTTTAAAACCCTCTTGATGAGGCGTGACAGCCTATAAACAAGAATCCTTTTGCCCCTTGGAGACAGTTGCACTCCATCTGCTGCCAGGAGGCCCGGTGCCATGTAAACCTCCCCATGGTCAAATTCTCCTTCCCAATCCTTTCATACATTTTATCTTTCTTTCCCATAACAGGATGGGGGTGGCTACATCCCCTCTCACCTTTCAGGTAGCAAATTTCATTTTGACTACATTTCTATCTTTCTACCCTAAACCTAAATGTAAATGACATGTATCAGATCTCAGTTCAAATTCAGCTAACTGATTCTGCAACCCAATTTGTTCTTAGTTTCCTTATCTATTTTATTTTCCTTTGCTTTGTTCTGAGGATTGCTACATAAGCACATTGATAAACAGGTAAAAAAAAAAAAAATGCTCAGGTACTGCATAAGAGTATTGAGACCTACCACCCCAGAGAGAAATATCTCAGATATGGAAGGAAGTGATATGTGGCTGGCAGTATTCACGCTCTTTGCTCATCTAAACTGCCCAGAGAATCATGTTTTATAGGAGCAATAAAACAAATGGAATGGTGAAAGATGAGGTAAACGATCTGGTTAATGTATATTGTTTAGCCTTTTATAAATGCTGTAAATATCAAGAGACATTACATCATCCATAAAAGAAGCATACCATTTAAAATATTTATTTAGCATACAATGGTGTTTGATTTTAAAGCAGGCAGAACATAGCCTGTAGCTTATTATTATGTTTTCATATTCTTTAAATGTCCACCATGTTAGCAATAATCATACATGTAAGGCTTAGGTATGGGCCATCTTTTCCCATTATTTACACTGCAAACTCACTCGGTGAGACTGATGAAACAGAGATTGAAAGTGCATAAAACTGGGGATAATATGTTCCCTACAGCTTCTTTCTTAGATGACCTTTAAAGATCCCTTCCAACCCAAACTGTTCTGTGGTTCTATGATTAAATAAACCCAGAGAATCACAGAATCATTAAGGTTGGAAAAGACCTTTAAGATCATCAAGTCCAACCATCAGCCCAACACTACCATGCTCACTAAATCATATCCTGAAGTGCCACATCTACATGTTTTTTGAACACTTCCAGTGATGGTGACTCCAGATACCAAACGGGTGCTTATGTTTTTATAATAGATGTTTCACAGGAATTAACAGTTCTGTAACTCAGATGGCACTATTTAGCATTCCCTAAAGACCTGATATTTTGTTAATAGATACAATTGTTTAGAAAATTTCTGCTGAAACAAAGTTTGCTGAAAAATGCCAGTTGGTTGAGTGTGAAATATTTCATTCAAAACAGCTTGAGTTTGATAAAGTTTTGCTGAATCCAAGGCAAGGTTCCAAGAGAAACTGCATTTCTGGCAGGTCTACCCCAGTCCTGGGAACTAAGCTACAGTATGGCCAGCCTGAAGGCAGGAGTCCCAAATGGGTCTGCGTCATGGCTAGGGATGCCGGAAAACTTCAGGGCCCCCCAGTAGAAATGAGCCTGGATATGCTCCAAACAGAGATCAGCCTGGATTTATCCCAGCTGGGGAACTTCCTAAAGCTACCAGAATTAGTTACATGATGTGGAGAGTCTCTATAAGTTTGAAATTTAGAAAATTTCCACCATGGATTATAACAAAAACAAAGGTAAGATTCCTCCTTTCCAAACACTGCTATTGATAGATGTGTTATGAATAACTAGAAGGAACATGGAGTTTAAGCTTACTGGTCAAATATTCACTAGCCGTTACTGAGTAGAGGGCTGGACTCTAAGCATTGTAAAACTAAATCAGCATAGTTCAAAACATGGCCCGTGGGCCAGATCTGGCAGAGAAATTGCTTCCATCTGGCCCAGTGACCGGTCCCTGGAGTGGAGGGGGAGTGGATGTTCAGGCAGCTGATACACCTCAATCAGCCAAACAATTTCTGACCCTGCACATAGCCCTGTGCAGCTGTGGACCCTCTGGGTCATCATGAGGGGTGGGAGTGAGGCTGGAGGCAGTGGGATCCCTGACACACAGTGGAATCACCATGGTTGCCCTTCTTGGACCATTCCGCTCTCAACCTGTGCTAGGTCTTTTCATGGACGCTTTCAGCGCAGAGTGATGTGCTGTGGCTCACCTTCCTACCTGACATGTCTCCTGTCCAACAGCAGAAAGCAAGGTTCATTGGAAAATACTGGGGTTTACCATATTTTGAACTCAAATTATGAGTGTCAGATTGCTTCCATGCAACATCGTAGGTTACTGAACTCACTTATGAATGATCCCAGTGTTGCTTTAAAACGTTCAAATATCTTTCTGAGTAGATGACCTAAAAGCTTGTAACTAAAAACTTAGGTGTCCAAATTTCATATGGGTTTTGGATCATAAGTGTTATTATTGTCAGTGTCTGTCCTACTAAAAATCCCATGCAGTAACACATTAGTTGAATTCTACATTGATTTTAGTGACAGCTACTCCCCTACCTTGGAGGCACAATTCCTTACTTCATCCCTGTATTGTCACTGTGGAGGATGGAGCAGACCAGTATGCAGTTATCATTTAAACAATTCAACATCATTTAGAGCAGCTCAGTGAGGTTGGTGGGGATGGAGGCAGTAGGTAGGGACAGTTCCCTGAGTAGTCTTTTGTCCCCTTCAAGTCTTTCAGTTGTGGGGTAAGAAGCTGCTCTGTGGAGCTTCAGATCTTTATCCTGGATGGAGAGCAGGAATAGGTCTGAAGAAATTACACCAGAAGTAGCCCTTAACGGTTTTATTTCCTAGATCAGAGGTTGAAGATGGTGCCAGAATTTGCTGAAGTCTTGGGAGAAGGCAGGCGGTGACAGATGGTCTAAGAAGAAATAAATCCAATGGTCCTTTGAGGTGAACCAGGCTCAAAAGAAAAAGCTAGAGAAGAGACAGCTGAGTGCATGCTGGAACTGAGGCACATGGGGAGGAGGGATGGGACGATTCATAGAGCTTGAGGAAGTGAATATTCATAGAATCACAGAATCATAGAATCTTTGGGTTGAAAGGGACCTTTTAAGGTCATTTAGTTCAACACCCCTGCAATGACCAGGGACATCTTCAACTAGATCACGTTGCTCAGAGCCCTCTCCAACCTGACCTAGAATGTTTCCAGGGATGGGGCATCTACCACCTCTCTGGGCAACCTGTTCCAATGTTTCACCACCCTCATGATGAAAAATGTTTTCCTTAGATCTAGTCTAAATCTACCCTCTTTTAGTTTAAAACCATTACTCCTTGTCCTATCACTACAGGCCCTGCTAAAAGGTCTGTCCCCATCTTTCTTATAAGTCCCCTTTAGCTACTGAAAGGCTGCAATAAGGTCTCCCCAGCGCCTTCTCTTCTCCGGGCTGAACATTGAGGGGATATTGCCGAGTGGAAGAACAGCAGAGCTGGACATGAGGTTCTTTGGATTCTTGGTCATGGAGTATAGGAAAGAATACTACTCCTAAAATCAGGGCCACCAGTAGTCAGCAGGACCCTGCATCTTTCCTGGAACTTTTTTCCATTGATCATAATGGCATCAAGAGTGGAAACATCTACTGAGAGTTCACTGATGTGCAGTGAGAGTATGTTTCTCTTTTCTTTTACAGGAACAGGAAACCACAAAGGATACCCTTTCAGCTGCACCACTTGGTAAGGGCAAGGATGGAGCAGCTAAGCCTCAACAGATGTTTGAAGAAATTGCTCATGTATTAAGTTTACAGAATAGGAAATCTCAGCGTTTTTCTTGCTGGCATGTCCATATTTGCTTGTCCACCCACACAGGGACTGTACATAATCCATCTCCTACACATTCATTTTTATTTCCATGATTCCTTCGTGTCTTCTTTTTGGGTTTTGTTCTGCAACATCATTATTATATTTTTTTCAGAACTGGTCAATGCCAAGTCTAGTGTTTTCTCTCCTTTGGTGAGAAGTATCTCAAAGCAGCTATTGTCCATCCCTCATGATTCCCTCAGGAGTACAGTCCTGTGGTTATTAACTACCTCCCAGAAATGTGTTTGCTCAGTCTTTTTTTCTCCACTACTCAGAGATTGTAAGGCAAAATATCCAAGATATTGAGAAAAGGCTTTCCTTTTGTAACAAAACAGTTTGTACAATTAAATAGAAAATATTTAGAAGTCAACACCAAGGATCATTTACATCTCTAAAAGCCAGTTAATACATATGATTTTTTCAATGTGTTAATGGAGTGGATATTGACAACCTATTAGCCTGCTTGAACAGGGAATATTTTAGGTAAAGGAGGTGTCCTGTTTCAGCATGGAATTATTTCTGGCAGATCATGATCTCATGAATCCTCCTGGATTGAGACAATATGAATCTATCAATGGCAACACAGGAATGTGTAGAGCCCAGGATCATACACTAGTTGCTTTCTCTTCAAAACCTTGGAGATTTTGATTCTTCTCGGGCAAGTACCTGGGCAGATTGTCTGTGTACAAAGTGCCAAGTGCAGCTGAAGGACAAGAATCAACAGACACAAGCTGCAACACAATACATGGGAAAATTTTTAACTGTGAAGGTGGTCAAATACTGGAACAGGAACTCAGAGAAGCTGAGGAATCTTTGTCCTTGGAGGCACTCAAAACCTGACTGGGGGAAGGCTCTGAGCTATTGGACCTGCTCTGAGCATGTGGTTAAACTAGAGACCTCTGGAAATTCCTCCATCCTGCTTATTTCTGCAATTCTGAGACTGCTTGGAGAAATCTCCTCCTCTCCATTAACATATTTACTTAAACAGTAATTAGTTAAAAGATACATAAATAAAAATAGCATAATGTGAAGACTGATGTTGCCAAATTGCAACACATCAGTGAGCAACAACTCATCACGAGTAGGAAACATGATTAAGAAGTGCTTACACTGACAAGGTGAGAAGCAAAAAAGTAGTCAACATCTTTGGACTGTCATACTGTGTCATTCAAGAATGTGACTGATAATCCCTGTTAGCACTCGTCTGTTTGAGGAAGTGCGTATACTTCACTATAGTGGTGTAACTGTTTCCATAACAATTAAGCCGACAAAATCATGAAGTAGCAAAAAAATCACTTTTTCGTAAAGTCAGTGGGACTACTAAATCACTTCAGAGATAAAACAGAAATGCAAAAAGAGAAAGTCATAATGGCGCTGTTAAACTATTTTGCTTTATCAATTCACCACAAAGGGTAACGGTGAAATATTTAACACACGGATACTTCCTCCTCATAACAAAGTTGACAGGTCTTCAGAAAACAAGGTGTCAAAGACAGAAGGTAGAAGAAGCTGATAGTTTAAACCTCGGTAGGTCATCAAGAGATCTTAATGAATTTTACAGTACAGTTGCAACTAAACTACTAGGACATATATAATCTCTCATTATATGAGATGCTACACTGGAGGGAGTGTTTCCCTAGGAGGGAGGAAGTGTTCTACTTCTGCTAAAGAGGTGTTAAGGGTGAGCTGCAGATTTGTGTACCATTCAGGATTTTTTTCATGGTCAGTAAAATAACCCATAAAAAAAAATTGTAGATCACTATCAACTCGTAAGAAGTCTGTGATATGACCAGGTTTTAGTCTGTATTTCTATGAACAATTCTGATGAAATAAATGAGGATTCTAATGACAGTTTTATTAACAGAGCTATACAGTATACAGATCATTTATATTGTATTGTGGATATTTTCATGGTAGGACAATGTCAAAGTTCTACATCAAAACTCATGAAATAAAACCTTTAATATTTTGATTTTGTTTGGAATAGCTTAGAGCTAAAAATCAACACAAGGTAAATATTTAATTTTTTAGCAGCAAAGTTGCCGTTTGAATAAGGAAGAATATTTACTATTTATTTTATGAAATGTAGATATTAAACACAAGTCTAACATGCCAAACAAGTTCCTTTCTCTTCTACTGTTTGTTCATAAAAATTCCTTAAATGACCCCAAAAGGGACCTGAGAACATCCCTTTAATTACTAGTGAATTTCATATAATTAATATATTTAGTACAGTTAGTCAAAGAACTGCATGATGGAGAGAGGAGTTACATTCTATTTATGTAACCCTAGTGGTTACATAAATCTTAGACGAAGCAGCACTCTTGAATGCAGTGCCTCTGCACTCACTCCGACCAGCTTAGTAGGAGACCCTAACGCAAGGAGGTATCTTCAGGGTGAACACTTGTATGGCTCGGTTGGGAGCGATAAAGAGCAGTACAGCCATGCAGCACAGCATAACATGCTCATAATATCTATGGGAATAGACTGTTCAGTTTTGGTGTCCATAGTGCTGAGAGAATGATGTAAAGTAAATCAGAAGGAGCTGCAGAGAGATGAGACCTAGAAACACTGCTTATGATGAGAATTTGAAGGGATTGGCGTACTGAATCTACTCAAGACGAGATTGCTTGATTTCAGTGTGTAAGTGGCTCCCATGAAGAAAATGGTAGTAGATGGCTCTTTGCTGTTAACGGAAAAATATGTAACAATGTGCTCAGTGTCATCTGAAATTTAGATTAAAACTTTAAATTTTGAAATACACGTTATCTGTTAGAACTACTTGCTTCAAAGTAGCTAATTTTCTATTATTAGAAGGTTTTGAATTAAAATTTGTTACCTTTCTAATATACATAGTATAGATAGAGCAGAAGATATGGGTCCAGGGTAGAAATTATTTCATTGATGAGTTTCTCTGTCCAGTCAGTGCAGTTTATTCCCCCCAGCTTTACCATATCTGCTTGTCAGTTCTGCCTCCACCTCAGCCAGCACACACCCACCCTCTCTCCAGATCCAGTCCGAGTCATCTTCCAAAAACCTTGGCTGATCAGTTACCAACTTCCAACCCCTGTTTCAGTCTAGCCAGCTTTCACGGCTGACATTTTTCTCCCCCCAAACTCCCTCCAGTCTTTGCATTCAGATCAAAAAGAATCACTGCCCAGGCCTAGCACAGAAGACCACTGAAACCACAGAAGACCATAGCCAGACCATGGGCTAAGGTACTGGCATCCAGTTCTTCATATTGTTTAACAGTTTGCATGCTCCCTGGCGTACGTTTAGCTCACGGCAAATAATATTTTGTCAGGGAGCCACCACCCATGGCTTAGGGCACAACATGTTCCCGGGGTGAAAGACATAGACAAGGCCACCCTGTTGTGAGGGGGAAGAGTGTTAAATCATACGGATGCAAGTCACATGAGGCCGTTTATTCTGAGACAGAGAGCAGATCCTGGATTATTTTATTTATTTTTTCATCAGCAGCTGAAGAGCATGGAAGAGAGGAAATTCCCTGCTCCCTGTTTAGTTCTACAACCCTGGACCTGCCATCCTATGGCAGTCTGGAAATGCAGTATCAGGGCAAAAACCAGGATGGTGCCCATTCTTTTCTGCAAAAAACTAAACTGAATTCAGATGCTTAATCAAAATTCTCCACAGAGAATGAGGGAACTGCAGCTTTGCAAAGGTGGTGCCAGGATATGGCCCAGCGGAATGTGTACAGAAGACCTCCAATTTAGAAAACTTCATGCTCAAATGTTAAACAACTTGACATGGGCTGTTGGTATGTGAAAGGTTAAAAAAGTTGTTCAAAGACAGTGCTATTAACAAAGCAAGTCAACCAGAAAAGCTAAAAAGATGAGGATATGCGTCTTCTGTGACTCCATTCTTTATAATATGAGTTGGACTATACCTAGTGAATTGTTTAAAATTATTTGGATTTAAATTAGTTTACCAAGGTCATTTAAAACTGTCTTCAAAGTGAGGCACAGTTACTGCAGACTTGACTAAGTTGTGTTGCAGGTTTTTGCAAAGTCTAGGCTAGTTATGCTAGGCTCTCACTTCTCCTTGGAGAAAGAGATGTTTGTTCCTCCAGAAGATGGTCTCAGGTTTCCAGCTGGAAACTAACTTTAAGTGTTCTGAATTGCCCCAAAAGGAATGTACCACTCTGGCATCTAAAGACTCACCTGTTGAGGTTTAGGCAGGCCTTTATGACTATCCTGTCCCCAGATCTCTGTTCCACTTTCCTGTCCATCAGTTTGCTACTTCTATACCTTCACCAGCATGTATATTACCTTATACTCCATAATGGGACACATGAAGGACACAGGTTTCCAGCCTTGAACTTGAATGCTCTTTGCAGATTTCAGCACAGACCTTTCACACTGTCCGTTGCTTGTTTTCTATTAATAGCCTGTTTTGTTTCGCTTTTTTTTTTTTCAAATTAGAGGTGTTTTTCTGAGCCTGATGGTGTGTGAAATGACATGCCATCCTGCACCATCAGCACATAAATAATTCACATCTCCATGTACATACAACAGTAAATGTACTTACAAGAATCAAGGCTTTCAAAGCATTATTGACCTCCATGCTTATGATTTTTTTTTCCCCAGTAGATGAAGTTATTTTTCCTTTTATTTGTAGGGCATATAATATGCTCAGATATTACTATAATGGCTGAGGCATCAACATAAGATAAAGGGCTAACTGTGGGGCACTAATGTTGCTCTACAGCCTTTTAAGGGATGATCTAAGTTTCATTTCATTACACCTCTTATTAAGCACTGTAAGTTCCTGTCATTTCCTATGTCCCACAAGAAATGTCAGTGAGACAAACATCACCACGTATAGTCTCACAAAGGCTGGAGTTTACTTTGTAACTGAACAATGAGCTCTAAAATGCAACCGCAATGATAATTTAAAAACCCCTACATTTTAATAAATTCCATTCACATCAGCTGAGAAAATTTATTTCATAGATAAGACAACAAACTAAGAAAATTAAAATAAAATTATTAATTTTGTTTTCAATTAATTGCCCTTGTGACAATTCCTGTGTTTCCTTTACACCTGGAATACATTAACAAGTCTTGCATCTTCTCAAGTATGTCTCTGACAAAGTCTATGGGAAGCATGTTCAAGCAGAATCTAGGAGAGATTACTTACTGTAGCCAGTGATAAGAAGTCTGCACAATTATTTAGCTGTACCATAACTCCAAAGTTATTGAGAGTTTCACCACAGAGTTCTCATAGTGATCTTATCCTTCCAATTTTTTTAAATTTTTTTTAATACACTAAGACCTCTGGGAAAGTCACTAAAAACAAATCATTAATCATCTACCCCATGCTATCTTATTCATCCTCAGAGGGGCAAATTTGGTCCCACATAAGCTTGGAGAAGTTCGGTGCCTGACTTGCTGGTTAGCAGGGGAAATAGCTGGTGTTAGGTACCTACTGCAGTTCTGCAAACTGTTTTGCTCTTTGCAGACACCATAAGGTATTGACAGTTCATCTCATAATTTTTTTTCTTTTAAACAGTGCACTCAGTTTTGTCCAGTCCCTTCATTCATTATTCATGGCTAATGAAGTATTTGCTGAAGCTGTGCCCTTCTCATCCTCCAGTCTCAGCACAAATCCTCACTGTAGGACTCTTGGGCTTATCTCTACATGCACTGAGCCCTCCTGTAGACAGCTTTTCCATAGGATGATTTCTGTCACTGCTTACCAAACCACTTTTAGGTCCCTTGTCCATTTTGTTAAGTAGAGAGTGACTCACACGAAAGAAAATAAATATGCAATTTCAAATATAGGCAGAGTAACAGATTAATGTGATAATTTATCTTAATAAGAGCCAGATGGATGCACTTTTAATCATGACTATTTTCCAGTGATGGCAAAGATTGCATTATGGAAAATGAAATACTGTAGCTTAATAATTTGGCAGGCATGGAACCGAAATTTGACCCTGAACCTGACCATGCCTGAGAAACTTCATGATAACTGTTGGAGCTCGGTGGGACTCTGCACTGTGGCTCCTTGTGCCTGTATGATAGCCTATGGATGGCAACAGCTCCTCTGAATGGAAGCAACTGCACTGACATTGTTTTGCAGGCTTGAAGGCATAACCAGCTTGTGCTTCACTTTGGGTTTAATCAGTCATAAAGTTTATTAAAGCCTATTTTTGTTGACATAAGGAAAAGCTAAATTCTGCTGAAAAAGAGAAAAAGTAGCAACTTCAGGTGTTCACAGGCCAAATTTTGCTATGACATGGCTCTATGCCATGACAAGTAGGTATTTGTTATTCATTACAAGGCTGAAATTGAGATGTCAGAGGGCTCACAAAAAGGAGCCAGTCCATAAGCTATCCTCCTCTCCTGCAATTTCAGTAAATTAAAGAGGCTGCATGATGTGTAAGTCAGTGTGAGAATTAGGCTATGATTTCCAGTGACTCTCAGATCTTTGATAATGAATAAGATTCACCTGTGGACTACATCTGGATAAACTAAAGGCAAGTAACAGTAACCAACAAAATAATTTCTAAATTCTTACAAACGATGATGTGCGAAATGTGGCTTTGAATACATATGAACTGTGCGGGCCAGTTTCTACTTACTGTGAAACTGTCTATGTGTGTCCTGTGAAGAACACACAAAAAGCAATATAACAAATTGATTTTGTCTTAAAGTTTTTATTGCACTACTTTTAGTAAAGCCTCACTACCCTTTCTGGCTGGACCTCTTCAGGCTGTAAGTTCATTAAAGGCTTTATGTTATAAGGTGTGGAAAACCTCTTGAGAAGTCTTTGCTTCCTTCAAAGGAAATGACAACTGTTCAGCACCAGTTTGTTCCCTTTTGTGCAAACTGAACTCTCTGCACAGATTTGCCAGGTAGCAAATACAGGCAGCAGTAACCATCACTCATGTATTTATAGAAGCAGTGAAAATTTTGCAGCAACTATAGATCTTAAGTGGGAAAACACACTAACTTATGGAAGTTCCAGTAGAAAACAGTGCATAGAATTGTGAGAAAGAGTACAATACTAAATTGTCTGATGTTTGTGAAATATAACATACAATTAACTGTTGTCACTGTGGTATTGATGTTGCATTTGATGAGCAAAGCTTCTGAACTCGAACAGTTTAATTTTACACTTAATTCCTTGAGCTAAAGTGATAGTTGTACAAATGAACTGTTTGCATTACATCTGAAGATACATTATTGCACTGTGTTCGTGCTGTTTCTGCATTTTGTAGAGCAATTTTAAAATTTAAAATTTTAAAAAACTTGTACATAAAGTGTTTTCCTGTGTAAATTAGATTAATCTACAGCTTGTGAGAATTCAGTCCAGTGCTGACTACAATTACACATTTGCAGTTATTTTTAAAGAATATACACAGCGCTGTGAAACTTTAAATTCTGGTTGGAATTGAGACATAATTTCAGTAAATAAAGTCTTTGAAAAATGCTTATTTTCACATGAAAAACTCATCAAGAACTCCTATATCACAACAATACAGTACTTGCTGTAGTAAAGAATTATGTCTCACAGAGAAAACTTCCACAGAGAGTCTCTGCACTGAGCTGGGATACCTCATCCATCCCTTACCCTTGCAGATGTGGTTTTCAATCTATTGATTTCAAGTGGATCTTCTTCAAGGTTACAGCAAAAGAATCTTAGGAATATCTCATCTTTGGCAGAACAAAAAGTGGTTAACAAAATGAACATCAACAATTTGTTCCTGTCCTTTGCCAAGGAAAGATCCTCAGAGAAGCCCTCTAAATATCTATTATTTAAAAGAGATGCTTTTTGGGAGTCTGTACATAAGAACAAAATCAGAGAAGGTTACTTTCTCACTCTGCAGTCCCAATCCCAGATACAATGTAAAATACGCCAGAGCTTCAGCTGCAGTGCTGGGTTTTTTTTCAAAAATGTGCTTTGTAAAACTCTTTATTATTATTAAAAGTGTGGAACAAAATATATATTTGTATATACATTTAAAGCTATTTCTTTTTCCAGCCTTTTTGTATTTTCATTTTAGGAGGTAGAAAAATCCTTTCCCTTTTCTAATTCTTCCATAAATAAGAAGCATTGCACCCAGGAGGGATTCTATCACTGAGAAAACATCACACAAGCAATTAGGTCTCCACACACTCCAAGGAGCAGCCAGAACTTTGTAATCTGACCATGGAGCTCTGGTTCTTCGACAGGTGTATTGGTCTAGAAAAAATTGTCATTGTACTCTGGAAATGGTCATCTCAGACCACTACAAGTAACTGTCTCTCAGATCTCTCCTGAAATGCCACCTCTACCATCACATTACCTCCTAACGCAGTTAAAACTTACACACAAATTGAGCCAGTGATAAAAGGAACTAGGAGCAGTGACAAGCTGACTATCAGCTTTTTGTCCAGGTAATAACCATAGCCCTTCTATCCTGCCTCCTGGCTCAGGAGCTCAGGACCAGCTTTCCCTTATCAAAACCCCTGCCCTTGTTTCCTCAAGCTGTCATTCAGGTGATCCTTATGCGTATTTGGAAAAATCTTCAAAATTTTTTTCACTTTTTTGATATCCATCAATAAATCACTCCAGAATTACACTATGTGCACACTGTTATAAATTTCTCATTACTTATTACTACATAATTCAGTCAGTTTGAATTAATAATCAAGGAACAAAGCCAATGCGATTTGAGTAGGCAAAACCGAATATCAGTGAACAGAGTTGGGACCAAAGAGAAAACTAAAGGCTGGGAACAGAAAACGGAAATAATCAAATACCTCAGACTAGTATGTTTATATATACATATATGTATAATATGTGCAATTAAAAATATATACTGAAATAAGAATTCAGTCATGAAAAGCTTGATAATTAGAAATACATATTCAATCTGAAATGATTCTGAAATTCATTGATCTCTACATCAGAGTAAGATTAAGCCCAGTGCTGAGCTTGGTCTCCATTGTTTTCCAGTCCAATAAAGAATCAGTCATCACTGTCATGGGAATCAACATTATGACATGTCCAGTTAAAACACATAATATAAGATATGTCACCTGCCTCACACCACTGTCCCTACTGGATCAAGGTAGAGCAAATATTCCTTTTGAGGGCAAGTATTCCATCCCACCCAAGCTATCTGCCTGAGAATGGAGATTTCACTCAAGCCTATTAACTACACAGGCAGCAACACAGATGTTTGCACATTGAGAAGGCTATTACTTGAGGGAGCGAGGGTGCTGGCACCCCCGTCTTTAAATTCTCCACATAGAAGGAAACACCACCTGGAGCAGGAAACGATCCAGGGACAAGCAACCAAAGAGAAAAGGGTGGGTGGAAAGGAAGCGGGAGGATATCTATTGAAGGAAGAAATGTCTGTCATGTTCTTGCCAGCTGCTTTTTCTTTCTATTAAAATGCAGGTTTGTCTCTGTTCCTGCTCATGCTTGAGGGGGTGGTTATGTGTGTGTGTAGGATCTTCAATCTGCTGCGTTTGCCCCACAGAAGGTGGGAGTCAGCCCATGAAGCTCAGCAGCTCCCAAAACCATATGGGAGGCTCGGGAGAGGATGTGAGAGAAGTATGTGGGGGCTCAACCTGAACAGGAGGTTGAGCAGTGGTATATCTATTGTAACACAGCAGCACGCGTATCACGAGTCTTTATCCAATGTGCCAGAAGGCTTTTTCAGTCAGGATTACACCATCAAAGCATCTCAGTATCACTCAGTAGTGTTGATTTAGAAAAAAATTTGTGAAAATAAAACATCTGCCAGAGTAGCATATATATTATTACAAAAAGAAAGAAAAAAACAACAACTTGCATTGCATGAAAATCTGGCCACGAAGTCAAAGTCTAATCCAAATCACCCAGGAGACCATCTTTGGAATAAGGCCATCTCAGAGTTTCTAGACAAAATGGATGCTGTAGCAATAATAAGGTTTGTGGCTGCAACAGCTATGTTGCCTTTCAGGATTTTTTTCATTCACCAAAGCCTTTCTTTATGAAACCTAAATATCCATTGTGCCCAGTGACTAAAAGCCATCTATTGTTTCCTGCCTCTTATACAGCTTAATGAGACTTTCTGGAGTGGATATAGCCGTATGTTTAGAGTTTATATGGCAATAAGAGAGTCTGATTTCCATTGTAACGTCAAATGTAAATGAAGGCTGTGGAGGACTGCACAAAGGCTGGGGAAATAGCCTCAAGCCCAGGTCACTCTCTCCCCCATTACAGGAGGGTAAGCCCCCGAGCCTGCAGAGAAGCCCCTGCCAGCTGTGGGAAGCCCTTGCAGGGGACTCCAAGCCAAGCACCGAAGTAGAGCTGGTCTGAGAGCACAACCCAGCACACAGCTCAAACAAAAGGACAACAAACTAACTCTAATGCCATACATTTCCGACACCGTTCCTGCGTAGCTTATGTGGTGTGTAATGAGTGTGATGGCATGGTGTAGTCCTAATGCCGGTTTTACCACAGGTACTAAGAGCAGGCTGCATTTGGGAAGGCAGATGCAAGCCCCCATTGCAGAGCGTTCGGAAGATGAGTGATGGTGACTCTAGAGATGTGCTTGTTTTTAACGGTGATCTACTATTTTAACTTTGTCAGTCAATAACTCTCCCTCTTGTGCCTCTGCCATACTTTCTGTCTGTCCCAATCATTTTATTCTCAGATGGTAATCCATGCAGCACCTCCTCCTATCAGCAGATTGAAGATCCTACACCCCCTTCAATTTGTGTTGTTTTACCAGTGAGCAGGAAAACCAATTGGGATGAAGTTGAATGATTTCTTAGGGCTAACAAATTAATGAGAAAGGCTGTCATCAAGACAGTGTGTAAAGTAACTATAGACATTATTTCTATTGCCCTGTGTCTGTGCTTGGTCATTGTATGTCCATGTTTCCCCAGATGTGACTTCTTTTTCTCACAAAAGTGTTGTCCAGATATTCTTAAATTTTGGATGCATAGAGTTTTATGAATCTGGCAGCCCAGGGGAAAAAACAGCTGTAACAACACATCCCCGTTGCTCATCTCCTACAGGAGGTATGTATGTAGGCAGAGCCACTCTATAGGATGTGAAGAGTTACCCAGACACATCTTGGAAGGACTGGTGTCACCCAATTCCTTTTCAAAAGTTAGAGCACCCTGTTTTGGAATTTGCTGGATTTCTGCACATGTGAACATGATCTAAAGCTCATCAAAGTAGATCTGAATTCCCTGGTTGAGTGCATTTCAGATAAAGCTGATAAATACACTGGATGTGATAACACATGCACGAATTGACAGGCTGAACTTTGCCTACGTACACACTTGAAAGAGCATCACCAAAGGAATTCATTCTCAGTGAAGAGACATCCAGTTGACTCACAGGTAGGAACCTGGGGACTTCTTTTGTGTGATGAACAAACACCAGGTATGTAGTCAAGGGTTTCTGAGAACTGTGCTGCCTTTTAGGTGTGTTTTAGCTCTAGGACAGCTTGAGTGCCCTGCACTCTGCTGAGCTGCCCAAACCGTCACTGGTGTGGTCTGGTGATAGCCTGTGCTAGGAAATAAAATATGCAGAAATACTGTCTGCTTCAAGACCTGCCAGAAGTTTGTTGCTGTACCATCTGGGCTGTTTTTATTTTTCCAGCTGTGATTTCTTTGGGTTTTGCATTTTTAATTAACACAGTTTTGAAAGAGGGGCAACTTCTATTTAACCTCTTCAGTGCTGTGTCATGTAGTTGAGGCAAAATACAGTTCAACCACAAAGGCTTTCAAATTCAAGGTACCATCTCTTGAACTCTTTGTACCTCCAGGAAGTTATCATGGGTTATTATTCCACAGGCTGCAATGAATTCCAAAAATAGATAAGGGCTTTTTTCCAGTGGGAAGAAGGCATATATAAGTGGTGAGAGAAAGGCTGCAGAAATCAAGGCTCAGACATCCTTCTGGTAAGTTACTACCTCCAGGTTTCCCTATCTATATCTATCCTCTTTTCCTCCCCTCTCCTCTCAGCTTTAGGACCATGTTAGAAAGAGTTTGACCTCACAGGTAAGAACACAATTGTGCATGTGCTCATCAGATTTGCCTAAATGTTCACTGCTACCTTAAAAACACTGTGGACAGAGATTTTGCAGTTACACCCATTTAGGCAGGAGACAGTGGGCTAGTACAGCAAGTGGCATCCTGCTGTCATCAGTTACAGCAGATAAAGACATCTTGGCAATCCCTGTGCATGGACTTAACTTGATGAGAAGATGACTGCAAATGGGCTTAAAATTTAAGTGTAACAGTGCTTGTATGAATAAAAACTAGTGCCTTGATCATTTGCATTGCAGAATTTTACAAAGATGCTGGCTGAATTTTTCCTTTTCTTAACTTAAAGGCAGAAAATAAAACTTTTTGTTACTATTTTTCATGGTTTTCTGCAGTGCATTTTTTGTTCTGATCTCAAGCTTTTCTTTCAACAGACCAAAATGAGCAGTGCAATTCAGTTTCCTGTACCTCACACAATCCTCCTGGACTTCAACTGCCTGTCCAGAAGTCTTCTATATGCCTTGTGTGATACCTGCTAGTCCCGTGTTGATATGTTTCAGGCATCCTGGGTGTATCAGATGGGTACATCTGTACATAGGTACATTTAGGAACAGAATTGTTCCTAAACAAGGGAAACACATAGCTTTGCTTCCCTTTTTAACCCAGAGCACCTTCAGACAAGTGGTGCATGCCAGGAACTAAAATGGCAGTACATGACTCACACACATCTATTAAAATATAATAATTAAATCAGCAAAGTAATCAATCTCTTACCCATA
>NW_010525915.1:10486-73777 GCF_000687285.1 Phaethon lepturus | reverse complement strand
AGCAGGAGTGACATGCTCCATTAAGATTATCATCACCCTCTATTCAGAAGATAAACCAAATAATATAGCAAGCAATACCAAGCTCTGTGGCAAATTGGAAACATAAACATCTTAAGAATAAAATATACATTAGTTGGCAATTACTTCTTAAAATATAAAACATTGCCTCTGTCAAACTTACTTTTAAAACCCCTTTCTGGTTGGGTGAACTGTCTACAGGGCCCATCAGTTTCCAGAATCCAAGTCTGTTAGAAATTTTTGCCCCTGGCTGCGTGTATAATACATGGAATTGCAGATCATAGTCATATACACGACATTTGAAGTATTGGCACCCAAATGATGCTCGAAGCTGTGCCATTTGGCCTTCAGCTTTCCAAACGAGCACTCCACCATTCTGCAACTGCTGAAAGCCTGGCTGGAAGTTTTTTTCACAGCCCCATGCTTTTTTTGCTGTAAGTCATGCCAGGAGAAAAGTTGATGCTCACACTGATGATCATGTCACTGAGAAGAAATTAACTTCCATCCTGCCCAGGAATGCTCTTCACAGCACCCTGCTGTCATCAGGAATAATGTTCATGAGCCAGCCCAAGGGAATACTTTAGCCCAGCAGAAGAAGAAAGCCATATCCACTGCAGTTAACACATCTGCAAACACATGTTTGGAGAAAGGCCTGGGGAATACGGATGCAATCTGCTCATTTGAGGTACCTAATATAAGCTTAAATTCTAGGCACTTGCTGAAATAGCTCTAAAATAAGAGTTTGAGTTCCCTATGGAGAGAGATAAGGGCTTTTGAAGGTTTCGAAAAAGAAATCTTACCAGCAAAAGTTTTAGATGAGATCTCTCTCTAAATATTCCTTCAAAACTCAGTTTAAGACTAATTCCCAGAATTCCCATGGCAAAGGCTTAAGAAGTTGAAAATGTAGTGTTAGTAAGATAGAAAGCTAAGAACATCAAAATTTCCAGGTGACTACTAGAACTACCTAAAATAATATTAAAAATCAGCCATAAGTTGTAGAGAAGTGTGGCTTCAGACATCTGACGCAGCAAATGAGAACCATGACAGCAGAACACATTGAGGTCCTGGAGCAACATGACTTTAATTCGGTCTTCACACATCCTTATAAGGCATGGAATTAAATGCCTGGATTCTCAAGAAAGGAAATCTGGTAGAGATCTTGTAATGATTTCTTCACTCTCTCTTTTGGGAGTGATGACCTGAGTCACCAAGAACTATTTTTTAATATGCCTGCGGTTTTACAGCCTTGAAAATGCACAATAGGCACCACTACTTGAAAGAACAGTCCTTTAGCAAGACAAGGAAGAATTTTAGCTACCAGCACTTTATTTTTGTTGATCTTAAGATTGCCTTGAATGTAGGTTTAAATAATTTTATTGTTAACTGTGAATAACATGGTTAGTCTGAGAAGCCACAACAAGTTTATTTGGATGCATAACTGTACAATCCAAAATTCAGGAATTCATTTTCTCAATGTTTCAAATCTTCTGAAATGTTTGCAGTAAATTTATTCTACCACATCTAATAAGACTTTTTTTTCTGCACTATCATTATATTTCTTCAAAGCATTTTCAATAAGAACACTCCAAATTATGTCCCCTCAGCTAGTTCATCTGTTCAGTCAATAAGCAACATTTTATTGCTTTTATGAATTAAGCCCACTTTACATCCAATCATTTTGCAAACATCTGTAGCCAAATTGGTCTGGGGAGCTTTTGAAAAATCAATCAGTAGGGAACAGCTTTCACTTTTTTTTTAATTTTAATAAAGTATTTACACATGTTTGCTCCACATGAAATAGGAAAAGCAGTAAGCTTGGTTGTCGAATTTGAACATTGCAGGGAAGCCCACATCACATATGTAAGTTTTTCTTATTTAAAAAGAAGAGATATGATGATGGCATTAGAATGATAAACTACTGATAATTTGTGTCCTAGCTATGAGCAACTAAACCAGAGGTATTATAGCAGTTCAGCCCAGTAACAGATCCTAATGTAACCTCTGTGTATAGCAAGGCCACAGTATTTCAACTGTCTTTCTTCTACTACCTTTAGTTGATTAGGAAGCTAGAAAGAAAAAAAGGAAAAGCTTTTGAAATAAGGAATTGATGTTAGAGAATTTTGAGACTTTTTGATCTACCTGTATTTTCATTCCAAGAATGATAATTCATGAAGTTCAAACTTTTCCTAAGTATGTGTGATCTAGCTTTGACAAGAATAAAATTGCTGTTTAAAATGGGAAAGAATCCTAGCCCAGATTAACCCAAAGATTAGGATATTGATTCTTCAAGAAAAAGCACTTTCATTCAACCTGAAAGGACCTGACCCCATCTCTTCCTTTCTAGATGCCAGCTAAAATGCAGGAATATTCCCAGGTAAAATGGAGGCTTTTACACTTTGAAAGGGTTTAGATTCTTCAGATTATAGAATGGGAAAATTGTGTCCATTTTGGAAACATTTTTGATATGGGAAAATACTTCTTCCTGCCCAGCTACCCTGGAATCAAGAGAGTTACTTCTAACTTCTAGTTTGATGATTCCTGAGCCAAGTTGATTTCCATAAGATAATTTCCTTCATTCTACCTTTGCTTGTTTTCTCTAACTGAGCTGAAAATAGTTTGGGCTGCTTTGCTATATTTTTTTACAATGCAGTACAAATTAATAACAGCAAGTTGCGCCCATCTGGTGTTTCCTCTGGTTGACATGGGAGTGAAGAGGGACATATTTCTATCTGAATAACCTTGGAAGAAAAACATATCAATTATGAAGAACTAGAGCAATCTGTGAAAAACTGAGGCAAAGCCCTGGAGTGGTGACTTTTAAAAGTTTACCAGTTTTAACAAATTTAATTATACTCACCTAAGGTAATTATTCAATGGCCAAGATACTTCCTGACATCAGTTATTGCTGAGTTGGTGAATCCAATGATGGGGACTGTAATAAGGTTGAAGATATTGGGAACCAGGTTCTTAGTTATGTAAAAGAACTGACGAATTCTTGGGTTTTTACCATTCATATACATCTTCCTTGAAAACGTGAAGGCGAGTCCTTTGATGTAACAGGTTTACAAATCGAGAAAATTTGCATAGAAGAGACTTATATTTACATTTTTAAGCTTAGCAAAAGGCAGGTCAAATGTTCCATCTTCTATGAATGTTATTCCTGATATCATGTTAGGAGAATTCAGTTAGAAACGTATGTCGTCTTCATACCTTGAAGAGATACCTTGTAGAGATACATGTAAAATAAACCAGAATTATTTGCAATTGCAAACATGTAAAATAAACCAGAATGTTAATTCCTCTGCTGGGGATTTTTGGCTGCCTTCACTCAGAGGGTGGGAAACCTGCCACTGTAAGTAGGTGGTGGGTTTCTTCTTCCTATCAGTGTAACTGTTTGATGCAGAACTGCTCTAGCCTGGTCCCTGAAACCACTTCCAGTCCTTTGGGAAAAAAAGGCTTGTAGGAGTAACAAAGATCCTCTCCTGAAATTCAAGCCCTGCTTGGCACCAGCCAGCCTGCGCGGGGATGGCCTGAAGTCACACCGTCTGAGAGAAACTGCCAGGAACTGTGTTCTGGAGCCATCGTCAGGAGGGAGTGACCATGCAGGCCACGTCCACTGGTGGGGAAGTGCCCCCGACCTGTGGGACAGAGCCGTAGCACCACCACCTCTCAGCTCTCCTCACCGCCTCAGGACGCTGCCACGTGGGACCACCACCTGCAGGACTTGACCACAGCTCCTTGCCTCCTGCCCTTCATACGCACCGGCTCCTTGGTTTCACATCGCAGGAAGGTCTAGTAAGATGAAACAGCTTGACTCCACCCAGTCTTCTTTTCATTTTACTAGTGTCTTCCTTACCGTGCTTGGCTGCTTTTGCTATGTGTTTTTGCTTTTATTCTTTTAACTTATTCTTTTGCTCTCTGATCAATGGGAGTAACCTCGCTGTGCAATCAACATGGGTACCCAATCTGTTTGAATGCATTTGGCATGTTAACTATTTTTAAAAATGTTCTTACAGGTGCTTAATATACATTGCTGGCATTTTATTTGGGAAGGTCATTTGAATATTTTCTCAGAACTGCTGAATTGTTCATTGATGTCATAATTAATTGTGTTACTTCTGATGGTTGCTTTCCTGGGCACTGTTTCATGTTATTGTAAAAAAACCCCAAAACCCACAACACAAAACCAAACAACAAAAAACCCAAATTAAAATATGATAAAACAAATTAATTTATTTGTTTCATGCTTGTTTTTTTTTTCTCAGCTGTTTTTTTCCCCAATTTATTCCAAAAAAAGGAAATTGAATAAAAAAAGTAATTAATATCTTTTTCTCTCCAAAGGAAGTTTTAGATCATTGTTTGTTGTTTATCTAGAGATGGAAATTACGTGTTTGCAGCTGGCATATTGACGGCTTCTATAAGCTTTACCTGGGAGCTCCAGGACAAAGGATGAGATTTTTAAAACAAAATGCTTGGGGCCAAATCCACTAAACTTCCTATATTTACATAGCATGGGTGCTAGAGGCCCTACAAGCTTCGGTGTCCAGGCTCAAGCGACTCAGGGCACTTACTGAGCACATACATTGTCTCACAGACAGAGCAAGTACCAGTGATGAACGGTTTGGGAAGAATGGTTACAAAAATTACAGCATTTCTGCCAGTCCCTTTGACGGTTTCTATCCCTAAATAGGATAAACACAGTTGATTTAGTATTCACCACAGCTGAAGGAATAGAAGACCTCAGTGAGGAGGCTGGAGGTAGCAAAGAAAGAAACCTCCTGAAGCAGATCAGCTGTCGATGTAATTGAAGTATTTTATGTTGGCAGAAGATCTGTCTAGGAGGCTCCTCTTCAGCTTTCTCCCTTATTTTCCATGAATTCTCATCCCACATCCTTCTTTTCCTTTTCCCTTTCCCAGCTCTTCCCCTCTGACCCCCAGGTGTGCTGGATCACGTTGGGGTCTGTGTTTTAACAGAAGCAGTAAAGAATTCCAGCAGAGACAAAACCAAACGTCCAAGGTAAGAAACACCCTCACGTGTCCCCCTGAAGCAGCTCTGCAGTGTGAGATTCCTGCAAACAAAAGGCAACAACTCATAGGGCAAGTGTCTTTGTAGCCTTGTGACCAGTAGCTTTGTCTTGTGCTTTCTGCTCTTTGCCCAGCAACTGCGTAACCCAACTGCAAAATGCATTTATGTCCCTGAGAGCTTGAGTCTACACCAGGAGCTGTATGTGAAAGCCAACATCACAAGCATTTAAAAGCGGTGTCTCCTGATGCGGCCTCATACTTCCTTAAAGGCTGTCTCATAAACCAAGGGGTGATATGGCCACCGTAAATCGAGGTCACTGGAGTAACCGCATACGCTAGACTGCTGTCGCCTGGCCTTCAGGGGAGCTTTCCTGCAGGCGTGGTGGTATTCAGAGCTCTGCCACCGGCACTCTCTGCTGCCTGGGTGGGTCTGATCTCTGTATCTGGTTTAAGTGAGCTGAACTGTCTGGGAAGGTTCCTGCACTCGGTTCAGTGTTAATAGTTGGTACGTTGTTACCGTAACTAATAGCTTCTAGACCTGGCAGTTTACAGGGACAACAGCACCCGAGATAAGAGTGTGGCGGACCAATATGCGGTTTCTGTCTTAAACATTTCACGGTTCTGAGGAACTCACACCTTTTTTTTGGTACAAAAGCTTGAACATGCCTCGATACAGAGTGGACCCCAGAAAAGACTGAGATAGGGTGCCGTTCCCTGATTGAATCAGCCTGCACAATGACCGGGAGAAGACACCAAGAGGTGCCATTGCCTGATTGAATACTGGGAGGAGACACCAAGAGATGCCATTGCCTGATTGAACCAACCTGCATGATGACCGGGAGGAGACACCAAGGCCTGCAGAAGTGCCATTGCCTGATTGAACCAGCCTGTTGTATATGCATGCAGACGGAGATTGTGGGACTGGGACTGTATAAAAAGGACACCATCAGAAACAAAAAGAGGGACCCCACCACCAAGGAGCATCAAGAGGACCAATGGGACGCCGCTGGATCCACGGGTGGTGATATCTTCTTTGCTGTCTTTCTCTCTCTCTTTCTCACTCTCTCTCTCTCCCCCTCCCTCCTCTCTTTGTCAAAGTGTAAAAGATGTGCTGTAGGGGACTTATTTGTTTAGCTGAATTATTTAGTTAGAGTAGTTGCCATTGAGTCATTTATGTAACCTCATGCCTTGCATTTTGTATTATTAAATTGTTAAATTGGGTGGCTGGTGTCGTTTCACCTTTATTTAGTCCAGGGGGATCACGAACTTGGTCGTTGGTCTCATGGGGAAGGAGGTCGTCCGAAACGACTCCTTTCGGGCCGTGACAAAGAGCCACTGCAAACTTCTGAATTTGTTTCTTGTTGCCTTGCAGATCAGCCTGCAGAAGTGCAGGCAGGCTCGTGCTCATAGCTTCCCTGAGCAGCCTCAGCTTGGCAGGTTTCAGTCTTTGCTGATCCAGGTTTAGGTAATACTTAATGAGCAAGTTTTTCCTTTTTTCAGCTGCATCTTCTCTCTCCTAGCGATTCATTTTGCCCTCCCAGTTGTGTTTTAATAGCCTCTAAAACTTATACATGTAACACAGTCAGCAAAAATAGTGCTGGGATTCAGAATCTCACAGGCAAACTGTCAAAAATTAAACCAACTCTTCATTAACATTTTTAACAGCAAAGAAAAGAACTGGGGATCTATACGGTTGGTTTTCCCATTAAACTGTTAGCAGAAGCAGCATAACTATTGTCTATGCATTTCTATTCTTACCTTAAGAAACTGCATTTTTTTATAACTAATATATATATAATTATAACTAATAATGATTATGACGTGCTAAGTGCCAGATTTGAAAACACTTCTAACCTACATAATTTCATTGTTTACAGTATTAACTACTAAAGCAAAGAGAATTGTTTGTGACACTCCCTGGACAAAGACCTGAATGTAGATTTGCATTAATGCTCCAGTAAACAAATGATCATCAAGGAAAGATTAAAACGCAGAGGTGGTTTCCATTCTTCCTCTGTATTCCCCCCCTTCCAGTTTTGCTTCTCCTGTCATTACACGTACCTCAGCTGCATTTTCAAGTGTTTGATTATCATGTAAGCACACTCTATAAAATGGTACATAACAGCATCATAACCCATATGTTCCCTACCATGACAGAACAAAAGCATTTCTTGTGTTTAGTTGTAGAAACTAAACAGGAACCGTTCATTCAAATCTTCAACTTTCCCAAAACGAAACACAGAAAGTAGGTGTAAGCTACAACGTTCTATGCAATCCAATGCAAATGTATGCAAATTTCTTCATATTAGAATCATTGTCTAGTTGTCATCCTCACATGGGGCACATCAAAGCCATATGACCTGATTTTGCACCTGCTGTTTAATTAAATTTACAAGGCAGACACACTCTCTACTCCCGGTGATATACAAATACATTTTTACTACCGCAGCTTCTAATTTACAAGGTAGTCGACTGCTGTGTTTCACCGTCAATAGCTGCCCAACTGCTCTTTGTTAAAGTGAAGATTAAAAACTGAAAACTGGCCACCATTTGGATGTATGAATTAAAGGAAATATTAAATGTGATTTCCCTCTTCACCTTTTTTAAAAAAAAGAGGCAAAAGGGAAACTACAATAGGAACACTTCATACTAATTATAAAATTCTTGATTTTTTTTCATTCCCCTGCTGTGAAGAGGCTGACAAACAGCACTTTTGTCAAGTTATCAATAGTTTTTTCTGTTTTGCAGGAGCCATATGTTGAAATGTAGCAATGCACCTATGCTAGTAGCAATGATATTAGCAAAGCTGTCTTTTCCTGGATGATCATGCAGTTTTCAGGCTATTTAATTCACATCTTGCTTGGAAATGATTTTGCTGACCTTAATTTCTCCAAAAAACAGAGTCTGTTACTTTTTCCTCCTTCCATTGTGCAGCCAGCAAGGCTGCATTAAGTCAGTAAGTCAGAATGCTCAGTACTATGAAATTTTCTCCCACCTTTAGACCAATTCATCAGCTGGTGTTCTACTATAGCTAACTTCATTGTTGCCAAAGTATATTAGTCATATTACGTAGGTGCATGGTGTGCACAAATTTTAAGTTCCCAAAACCCGTTAATTAATCTTTATTTCACATATATAATCATAGAGTCGTTTGGGTTGGAAGGAACCTTTAAAGACCATCTAGCCCCCCTGCCATGGGCAGGGACATCTTTCACTAGATCAGGTTGCTCAAAGCCCCATCCAACCTGACCTTGAACATTTCCAATGATGGGGCATCCACAGCTTCTCTGGGCAACCTGTTCCAGTGTCTCAACATCCTTATAACAAAGGATTTCTTCTTTATAACCAATCTAAATCTACCCTTTTTTATTTTAAAACTGTTGCCCCTTGTCCTGTCGCTACAGGCCTTATAAGCCCCCTTCAAGTGTTGAAAGGCAACAGTATGATCTCCCCGCAGCTTTCTCTTCTTCTAACTAAGCAAGCATATTTGAGTTTATTTATTAAAAATTATTAAAATTATATTTAACTGAGAGCGATTGCTAGCAACACTTCAGAGAACCGCAGGAAAAAAATCACCTTGTGCTCATTTCCTTTTATAAACAGCATGAGAAAAAGCAGCAATAATAATACCATATTCACAAGCAAGGAGACATTTTCAGTGAGCTACCTTCAAAATAGTGAAAATAGCTCATTCTCACCTTGTTTATACTTAATTTAATGCCATATTCTGTAGTTAGCTCCGAGGATAGATGGGAGATGTGAGAGAACGGGGGAACAGACTTTCACATGAGAAGGGGTGTTGCTTATTATAAACTGCAAGAGCAAAGAGACATTTTTGGGGCTGCCTATGGGTGGCAGCACACGTTCACTCAACGGCACCCACATTTGAGAGAAAAGTTAGAACTAGTCCATACAAATAGATTAAAGGCGCTTCCCCCTCCGGGTGAATTTTTTTTAATGAGCTACGTGGGGCAAATCACTGAGATTCAGCAGTGCTTTCTGATGATGCAAAAGCTAAGTATTGCTGAGCTGAGCGGACAAAAACTATGAAGATGGTGCCTGAAGCCTTGCCCACCTCAAAACCTCCCGCCACAGTTACCATGCGGAGCAACTCAGCCCAAATTCCCAGACTGCTTCCCGCAGGCTCGCTGGCGGTGGCCGCTGTGCTTCACGGTGAACAGCGAGAGCAGAGTTAGTCCGGGGTTATCAGAAGCAATTAGGGGAGGTCAGCGCTGAGCTGGTGCTCTGCCCCGCGCTTGCCGGCGGGCATGGGGCTGTAAGGAAATGCAGCCTGCTAGCGCGGGTGGCCGACCCTCGAGTTGCTGTGGAGCAAATGGGATCTGGCTGTGTCACCTCTGGAGGCTCCTGGAGAGCACTGATTCTCAGAAGGTAACTAACTGTCTCAGCACTCAGTCCTCCGAGTGCCTCGTGCTTTTACATCAGCTCTGGCTCCTATGTAATTTTCTTCCTAGATTATTCCATATATACCATTTCTGAAGTTACTTGCCACAGTTTTCCTTAGCCTCCACTCGTTCTACATCAATGCCTTGAGCCGTTTTGGAAAAGTTAATTCAGATCAAATGTCATTAACACTTCTGGGTTTTTCTAGAACATGGGGGTACAAGGTGTGTATTTCCAGCACAGCTTTTTACTCCTCAGCTTTTCCTCATTTTCCCCCAGGGGTATCTCTGTGACTGTGGGAGCTGCTCTTTGTGGGAAGGGAGTCAGTTCAGGTGTGGCACAGAAGAAGCTGCCACAAATTCAACAGCGACTGAAAGCATTCAGCAAGGCAAGTTTTTCAAATAAGCCCAAAAGGACAGGAAAAAAAACAAACAAACAAACCAAAACAGAAATTAAAAGACCACATTTGACTCCTATTTAGGCAAGTTTGGACATTACTAAAAGACCCAGAGGGATCTGACAGCAAAATTTTGCCCAGTGTTCTCATACCATGTAAATGGACATATGCAGTGGTCCTTTGTCTACCTTGGATATTTTATAATATACATTTTACACAAAGAGCAATAATTAAGACCTAACTTTTAAATAAAAAATGACCCAGTTTCAGCATAGCCCACTTAGGTTGCCATAATACCTTAATTTTCCTGTTGATTCATATTTTAATGAGGAAACTATTATTGCAGTATCTTCATTGTTTAATTAAAATTATAATTAGATATTAAAATGCTAAAGCACAAAAGTAAGTTCTTGCTGAAGGGTATCCTCAGGAAAACAAAGGCTTATAAGGGTTGTTATGGCTTTGAGAAATTAGATGTGGTCACCAAATTGCATCTGATTTTTTTCAATAATAATTACCTCACTAAGAACATACTGGGCTCCACAAAGAATTACTGGATTAAATTTGGTAGCCTGTATAATGAAAAAAGTCATTCTTGATGATCAGTGTTGAACTTTAGGTCTTAAACTCTATAAATCAAGAAAATCAATGGTAAAAAGCAGTAACATTTAGCATTTGCATAGTGTTACGAAATACAGTCCACAGAACTAATAAACACTCAGAGTCCCCGTTCTAATTCATTTCCTGCTCCACCACAGCATCAACAGGATTCAATATTTCATCATTACATATTTTCTAGAGGCAAACTGAGACTAAGGTATGAAGATATAATAGCTTCTTCCAGGAAGAATCTACAATAAATAAGAAACTATAGATACAAAAATGTATATGTAAGTGGAATCACTGATACAGATGAGAGAAAGCTCTCAGTTATAGTTGGGAATCAGTATGCAGGACAACAGAAAGAGCAACTTGCAGAAGATCTGGTCCAGGGGAGGAAGGACTAGATCCTAGCAAGGGAGCTGTGAGGACAGAGGGCAAGGGAGGTGAGCAAGAGAAGGGGGATGCAGGTTTGGGAGTTGTGCAGTGGCTTACAGGTAGCCAAGCTCCGTAGCAAGCATGGTGCTTCTAATGGAGTATTCACTGCTGGGGTTAAGAGCATGAATCACGACTCTTATCATGCTCCTGGACCCTTTGCTGTGTCCTGTGATCAGCCAAACCAGGAACTTGGTGGTGGGAGGCAGGGGGGAAGGAGCTGCACACACAGGACCTGCGGTGGAAATGTAGCCACGGCGTGCACATACGTGGTGCCATGATTTGGTGGGATGCCTGTTGCTCGTCAGCAGCCACGCCATGAACAGCTGGGTTGGAAGGCCCACCAGGCAGAGAGCAGAGAGAGCCTGTGAAGGGAGCAGTGAGCAGAATGGAGAGTGAAGGTGAGAATTGGTTTGCTGTGCTGGAGAGGAGTTACATAGTTCTGAAGAGTCCCAGGACAGGATGCAGCTGCCGAAAGGGAAGCACTTATTTCATTTCAGGTTCTGTGGGATATCCGGTCCAGCCTCCAGATTGTGCTCCAAAGGTTACCCACAAATCCTGTGTCATTTGTGTAGATGTTTCTGAAATCCTGGTAGGCTTCAAGTGACACTAGGCGCCTATATATCATGGCCTCAAGTTGCACCATAGATTGGATATTAGGAAAAATTTCTTCACTGAGAGGGTGGTCAGGCATTGGAACAGGCTGCCCAGGGAGGTGGTGGAGTCGCCATCTCTGGAAGGGTTCAAAAAACGTGTGGATGTGGCGCTTCAGGACATGGTTTAGGGGACATGGTGGCGCTGGATTAATGGTTGGACTTGATGATCTTGAAGGTCCTTTCCACCCTAGTGATTCTGTGATTCTGTGATTCTGTGATATTTATCTGACAGATGTATTCCTCTGGTGGTGGTGATTAAATGCTCAACTCAGCTGCCTGATCCTCTTTCTCTCTGAGGTGTATGAAGGTATCTGTGGGGTTAGGGGACCCAGGGCCTCAAGGATACCTGTGTTCTGGAGTAGCAGCTGGAGGACAGGCAGGATACTCTGGTGCATCTTGGGCAAAACATGAGATACTAGCTCGTATGCACCTGGAACCGAGTCCTAAAAATCCATAGGCAATAATGGGAGGTACTGATATGTAGACATCTACGTTTGGATACATTAGTCTTGAACTCAATGTCAGGGTAAGAACCTACTGAAATGGATGGGCGCCACTTGCCTAAACATAGACATATAGTGTCATCTGAGAGGCCTTAGCATGTGTCAACTTCCAGCTGCTCCAGAGGACAACGATGTCTTACCTGTCCAGTGCCATATTGCTAGGTCTCAGGGCACCTTAGAATGGCACTAGACTTTCATGCCCATGCAGGTCAGTCTCACACACACATGTGCATATCCTTTCACATAACCCAAGAAAGAGACTGTGAAGAAATCAAACTTCTGCAGCAGGATGTAAAACTAGACATAGCATTGACACAGAGAAAGCTATTGTGTCTGTAGACCTGTTACTGACAAGAACACAGTCCTGTTCAGAAAACACAAAAAACAAAGCTAATGATGCCTGCAAGAGCAGAGGATTGGATTCAATCACTCACAAAAAATCCTTCCACCCCATTGTCCTAGAATAGGAAATAGGGACCTATTTGTTTGGTTATTTCCAAAGAGAAGACAGACTGGAAATTTTCTGTCATAGGTAGATTCTGGTAAGGGAAGTCACAGGCTCTTTGCTACACCTGCGCCAGTGAGGGAATGTGGCTTAGAGGTGAGATTTCTTGCCCGTATTCAAGTCACTCCATAGCTCCGTACTGTAGTGCTTCTTGACAAGTCTCAACTTTGCCCGTTATTAGCGATGGAAGAGTTCTTATGGATTTACATTTTTAGAAATTTACCATTTTATTCCAGGTGATTTCTGACTACTGTGATTTGCTGTCTTCTAAAAAATAGAACAATAGGTATTATTCTATACAAAGAATGAAAAATGATAAAGAAAGAAAACTTAGAAGCAGAAACGCTATATGGAACCTTTGGCATTTTTCGTGTCTGTATGATATGCAAATTTAGAAATGAGAGAGTCAGAAAGGCAGACATTTTAAATATCCTTCCCAAAAGCCAATTTAATTTGGTTTCCTGTACATTATCAATGCTTCGACTGCTAGTGTCTATGCTCATTTTGTAATGAAATGTCTTATCCATGCAGCTTCACAAATGTAAAAACCCAGTAAATGGAGTCCAGTATTTTCCCAGCTTTGCATCAGCAGGGGGGACCTTGCACATATTTGAATTTAAACTGGGTGACAGGACAAAAGATAAGCTTTACTAAGCGGCAAACATCAGCAACAGGATTGACATAAAAGAAAAATTTTAATTGCAAAAATATACCACCAATGTCATATAAAGACATCACTACAGTTCAGATGTGGGTGTACTGAATAACGAATATGTGTTGAATTTGTTGGATTGTTTCAAGGGAAAAACAAACAAACAAACAAAAAGGTTAGAACTTTTGTACTGGTCCCTTCAAAACAATTGGCTGATTTTTCTCTCTCTCATTTTTCGGATGTACTTACACGGTATTTTGAAAAATAGCGTCTGTTCCTTACAAATACTTCCTTTTGCCCCTCTGAAATATGCAAAACCCTTCATTTCAGATAGAACAAGCTGTTTCATTTGAGGGAAGAGAACATTGGAAGGAAGAGGTTTGTATTAGCAGGGAGAACAAATATTGATGTTATAACCTGGACAAACACATTTGCATTGTGTTTTAGTTTGATTACCCACATTGTCTTCTCATTAGCACTAGCACCATCTGAATAGCTGAACTGCAATCTCCATTTATCGGTCACGAAAATGACTGTGACTGGAGTGAGCTGCAATCAGCGCACAAGCAGTCACACTGTGACCGGGGGAGAAAGCAGATATCCACATTGCTTCCTTGCAGTACTTCGGGTTAAAAGGCTGCAGGTGGACTCCTGAGGCCACTGCTGATGGTGACATTGTCCTGACTGCTGCACACAGGGTCAAGTTCGCCCTTGCAGGAAAGACTGCTGGTATCTCGAGAGCGGCTCAGCATGTGAGAGAGGATGGGCTTTCTGGCAAGCAGGTACGCAAGCGAAAGGAGAAAACAGAGCAAGACTCGCACCCAGGCGAGAGGCTGAAACAAGAAGAGGGAGCAAACACAGAGCTGAAACACAGCAAACTTTGTCCAAAGGGACCGTTGAGACACCACCCAGGAACCGACTGGACTAAGTCCCCGAGAGGTCTCTGGAAGGCAAGGAGTTCTTTACAGGCTTCATCCTAGGTCATACAGAACATTTTCAAAATATCTAATTTATAAATAAGACTTTTGCTTTTGAAAAGTGACCCACTTTTGTTTGCTTTGGTGTGCTACATGAGGAACACAGTGGTTACTGAGGTGAGTTTCTTGAGGTACAAATCATCAGCAGGTGGAAGAAGATTGCCCTCTGAGAAGCGTGCATGGGAGCTCAGATGAAGCTAGAAAAGCTCATGAGGCATCGGTCAAGACAAGAAACATTACTGAAGGGTCAATGTAACACTAAGAGGAGCAGAAACAGGCTCACTCTTACATTTTCACACAGCTTGGTAGTAGGAGGAAGGGTGCTTTTTTGAAAGCATCAGTATAGGTAACCCTCCACCCCCACCCCAAAATCTCTAGAAAGGAAAATCTGTCCTTTGAGGATGAGATTGTTGCCTGAGCAGTTGTTTCCAGCAGGACACATGCATGGTATTTTGGGAGGAAGGTAACAAAACTTGGAAAATGCCATCAGGTCTGAATCCTCCAGCTCTTTCTTACACAAACAAAATTACCTAACAAATATAGTTTATTTGCTCTTAAAATCTAATGGATTTTAGATTTCATACTGCCATTTTTTTTTGCTTTTATTAATGAAATCAAAACAACTTGAGTTTTATCTTCTATCTACTAGAAGTAGTTCAAAATTCAGTTGTAGCAATGTCCAAAAGTTCCCTATGTCTGTCAAAACACCTGAATATATTCAAATCTGCGGTGGAAAACAGACTTTTTATATAGTGTCCAGTTTGTCGTAACTCTAAGTAGGTTAGAAATTTTCTTGTGGCAATTTGAAACATCTCTGCTTAGGTCTATCTGGGAAAATATATGTGAAAATGACAAAATAATGTTATTTTAATATTATATTAAGGTTTACCCCATGCTGAGGGTTTTCACAGTGTTTTACAAGCCACCTAAATGTAAAACAAAGTTTCTGGGCTGCCTCAGTTCAATATCTCAATTTTTCTCACAGTTGAATATATGTGGTCTTTTATGCAAATAGATGTCTATCTTGACTATTTTGTACATTTGCCCTTGCAAATGGGCATATTTGAGTTTCAATATGGTAATTTCTTTCTAAAGAAAATATGGTGTAGGCAGATAATGGAATGGAATAATGTGCCTTTTCCATTTTTAACTTCTAGGATTCCATACATGTGCAAATTAGAGACCACTTAAGGGGAAACATTTGCAATATTTTAATTAATTTGATGGGTTAAGACACAGGAATCGTGGAGCATATCTAGAAAAGTTAAATGCCCTCTCCAGCAGTGCAAGTTTCTAACAGATCATTATCCCTACTGATCTCATAAATAAATAAATAAGTAATAATAATTTGTATTGTTTCTTGGGCTCAAAATATACTTGACATCATACAATGCACATAAATAAAGACAGTCCCTGCCACACAGAATAATTATCCTCCAATTACATATTCTGAATCCAGTCTCTGTGGGGCTGTGCTTGCCTGAAGGAGCTAAGAGCCCTTTTGATATAGCCACCAGTTTCTTTCTTTTCCACTCTGTCCCCTGTTTTCCCGGTCTTTTCCACTGTTAAGCCCTGCCCTGTTGAAGCTTTCAGCTGCTTCTACTACAACTGTATCAGTGTTTTCCTCTGAACCACTCCCTACATACCAGCTATCATTCTAGAGCTGCTCTACAAAGCCACTGACCTCTCTTCAGTCAGATTGTAAACCTCTGGTGGACAGTTTACAACTCGTTTATGAAGCTCTACCAAACAGAAGAGTTGTTAAATAAAATAAATGTTAAATAAATAAATAAGTAAATAAAAACAAATGTGATTTTGGTATAATAAAAGTAAAGACAATCCTTCTGGATGAGCGCATGGTTTTTGCAGTCACCATTAAAGCCAAAGACTTGTATGATATGAAACACAAATGCCACAGAAATGAGATGTGAGTTATTAGTGGAATTTGTTTCAAATACTATTACATGCTCTAGCAAAGGACATTGAGCGAAATAGGTGGGATCCTCTTCCTTGAGCCAGGAAGGGATAAAAGGCTCAAACCGCTCACACACACTGCAGGCAAGATGAAAGGGATAAACTAACCAGAGTATCTCTATTTCATCTGAAATCTGATTTTAAGCTGCTCTGAAATAACAAAAATATAACAAGTCTTTTCCTATGCAAAGCCCCAGAACATACTTAATCTAAATCCTCCTATGTAATTGTCATTCTCTGTTTTCACAGTCCTCCATTTGCTTTTTGTGAATTCCCTGTAAAGTCTCACTGTTAATTCACCTACCCTGCTGCAGTCAAGTAGCACATCATGACATTGTACAGTCGTTCTGTTAAAAGAAAAAGAATCTCTTAGCAAGGAAACCCAGTAAGATTTGTCCCAAGGACACACACAGTTTCTCAACTTCCACGCAAGTACCAGTGTCCCAGGACCCTAACAGCCCAGGGACACCCTCTTCTGCCCTTCACCAGGCAGTCTGTAAAAACTGCTATTCTTTAGAAAGTGAATTGAATAGTTTCTTAAACATCTTAAAAATTAGGGAAAGGAAAAGCATAGATCCAATTAACAAACTTGGAATTAAATTACAATTGACTGAAGTGATCTTCAACGGGTTACAAGTTCAGATGTTATTTTATTGCAGATCATACACAGAGTATTTACAGTTTCACCTTAATATGGAGTAAATCTCTTCTATTAATAGTGATTCTATGTGGTAAAGGCAATAAACATGATTACTACGTAGTTCTGGGACTAAAATCCTCCTCACTTTAGGCTGATGCAAGTAAGTTCCTTCTCTTTCTTGTATATCAGCTGGCAGGAAATAAGGTGACTAAACATATATGTAGAGGAGTTCAACACTGCAATTCCACATATAGCACACACACATAAAACCCTGTGTGAAATAAGTAGGATTAAGTTTCAGATTCTCAAAAATAAGAGGTATCAAAATTCAAGTTCCCTGCATAATGTAATTTAGACATCTTGTTGAATCATTATGTAGGTCTTCAGTTACAAACCACTTGTTTAACTTGATGAACCCTACAAGTTTTCTTTTCTCCCTAAAAGACATTGATTCTACATCACTTCATTCCAGTAGCGCAGTTGGAAACTTAAAAAGGGAAAAATTCACCTACAGGTTATGAGAAAGATGAAAATGTAGTTTTGCCAATATTAGAGGTGGATAAATTCAGTTTCTTTCTGGATGCCTCCCAGACAGACCTGCGTGTCCCCACTTCTCTTTCTGCCATGTCTGTTGCTGCAGAACGACATCACCTGAAGGTGGGAACACCCTAACCATCGGCTTGTGCTTTGCTGTGAGTACATCAACTTATCGTGCAAGACAGCAAGAACAACAAAATTTTCTCATGGAAGGTGACTATGTCTTTTTAGGTATATGAGTCTTTGTGGAGAACAAGTGTTACTTCATACTGCTTTTTTGGTGTTTCTAAGGGATCTGTACTCAACATATTTAAGATATGTAACAACCCGCAGGGGAATGGAATCAAATATAATACTGTATGCAAAACCCACAAAAAGTACTGATTAGAGAGAGAAAAAAAAGTTTGATCAGACTGAAAAATGTACTGTGAAACTGCAGAGATCTGAATTTTTTAAAGGCTTATTACCATATTGCTGTGCTCAGGGAAATGACTACACATCAGTATACATTTTAATTAAAGCATAAAATTTTAAAACTAGATTCTATTGAGTTCTTACTAAGCATACCCAGAGGGCTCCCCTCCCTGTTTGATAAAACATGTGGTTTTACTGACCTGGAAACGTATATTTTTCTAGTGATTGCAAACAGCTATCCAATAAAAGTGACCTCAAATATGAAATGCCTGCCCAGATTTATACAATGTACGTAGCTGTTTTGTACATTTACTTTAGAGTCCCTATAATGCTACTCGATTATTGATAGGCAAATTTAAAATTCAGCTGTGAAACTATAAGGCTGCTAGATAAAAAAAAAAAAAGGTGCTCAAAAGAGCTCAAATGAAGGATATAGTATTAAACTTTTTTTGTGATTGTTGCAAAACAAGTTTATCTGGAAACCTGTGTATGTGCACACACATACAATGAACATGTTTGTCTCCCTGTTTTTATATATATATATACATAAACAAGGCTGGAAGAGCGCTTTTAGTGCTTTTATGAATGGGAATGCAAAAAGGCGTGTGTTCAGCCTAGCTTTAAGTGCCTGGTTTATATGCTGAGCTTGAAGATCTGTCTCCCTAGTCGCCCTATACAGTCAACAGAGAAAATGAAGTTTATCCCAAGGGAAATCCAGAGTACCCTTTTAAAAAGGTTGCTCTGTATCAGCCTCAGAATGGAATCTATTTCTTTCTTTTGGCTAGATTGGTAAGCCTTTTAATGTAAGTCATCCTATGTAGGCACCTAAGCAAGGTAGTGTGAATTCCTTGTATATAACAATTAAGGGCAGTAACACTCTAGTAAAAACTTGAATCTTTTAGATTGTAGTTTTCTGAAATACTTGTTGAGGCTGTTTGTACCTTAATTCTGCAAGTATCAAAAGACTTCTGGGTTTTCCCTGTGTATTATCAGCTCTGGTCTTAGCAATAATTACTCTGCAAAGACTTTGGTAATGAATACATCCAAGTTAAGCTTAATGACTTAATCATTGCAGGATTGAGACCTACAGTAAAAGGTATGTTCTGATATGAATACAGACATTAGAGGGTGTTCATGTCAATGAACATGGAGGAGGAATTGATTAGTTTGTTTTCTGATTTGAGATAAAATAACAAAACCTCTCAATATCATCATTAATGTTTTCCCAAAAGTTCTGAGCATAAAAGTTCAAGAAATATGCTCAAATTCATTCATTTTCCCTTCTCTTGCCCATCAAAATTTCAGTAATTCAGTCAGGCATCAAGAAGATGCTTTACACAATAATTTTTCCAATATAAATTACAAACTGAGGGTATGGAGATATGCATTCGATCATCCACGAATAACTGTTAGTCTGCCACGTTCCCATATATCTTGCTTCACACAGTTTACAAATAGTTTCACACAAGCTTTCCTTCCAAAGGAAGAAAAAACAGAAATATTACCCAAATGAGGCGGTTTACCAGGACCATTTTACTCAAGTACATGAAATCTGGTTTGACAGGATTTGGAAGAACCCTCTACGTCCTTTGTTTTTTGGGGTTTTTTTTCTTTTGTTTTTTTCCCTTTAGTTGCTAAAAAAAAAAAAAAGTGGAAATCTGGGACTGTCTGTTTGCCTGGAACCATCCATCACTAATCTCAGATGGCTGAGGTGGGGTAGGCACATATGTCTCAGTTGCCCTTAGTCACTTCGGAGCTCCCTGCCTAAGACAGGCAGCACTGTCCTCTGAGGACTTTCTCCAAGTGTATTTGTGACTGGGTGGAGTGGCCTGGACCCCGTGCTTTCACCACTGAAGTTTTTAAGGCTAATTTCTCCATGATTCGTCTCAGTCCTGGCAGGGATTAAAAGAATAAATATCTAAATTTGTGTTGAACTCTGTCAAAGTAAAACTACATAATGTCAAAAAAACCTCTGGTATGCTAGGATACAAAGTTTGAAGACTAACATTTTTTTAAAGCTTAAAAATTATTATTTTATTATGTGATTTTGTCTCAAATACTGTATTCAGATGTCCTCCTTGGTGTCTGAGGAATGTTTGGACTGTATTCCTCACTTTCCATGTCCAAGATCATGACTGGCCATGGCCCAAGATATGACTGGGGTGTTGACCTTCTCTCCATTCCCCAGTGGTGAGTTTTCCATGGAACAAAATGGACCATGGGAACTGATGAGAAACTATGCCTTCATGCAACAGGTTCCCAGTCTGAATGATAGAGCAGCAAGACTACATGGCACTCTGCATTGCTCCTCTTCTGCTCACATAGGAAAGCAACTCAGCTTACTTGTTACTGCTACCCATTACTATATGTGGTTAAATTAATTTAAGACTGCCATACTTGTCTATAAAATTCCCTGATTCCACAGATGTCTCCTGTTTTTTCAGATGAGTGCCATTTTACTATCACAGAATCACAGAATCACAGAATCACTAGGTTGGAAAGGACCTTCAAGATCACCAAGTCCAACCATCAATCCAGCGCCACCATGTCCCCTAAACCATGTCCTGAAGCGCCACATCCACACGTTTTTTGAACCCTTCCAGAGATGGCGACTCCACCACCTCCCTGGGCAGCCTGTTCCAATGCCTGACCACTCTCTCAGTGAAGAAATTTTTCCTAATATCCAATCTAAACCTCCCCTGGTGCAACTTGAGGCCATTTCCTCTTGTCCTATCACTAGTTACTTGGGAGAAGAGACCAACACCCTCGTCGCCACAACCCCCTTTCAGGTAGTTGTAGAGAGCGATAAGGTCTCCCCTCAGCCTCCTCTTCTCCAGACTAAACAACCCCAGTTCCCTCAGCCGCTCCTTATAAGAGCATCATTATACTATCATTTTGTATATTCAAACTCCCTCCTTTTCAGTAGCTGTTGAATCCTTTCTTAATATAATGCTTCAGACCTGCCCTACATATGTAAATACATCGCCTTATGAAGGAGGAGGTAAGCATATAACCCTCACTATATGGGCTATTCTGGCAGTAACTTCATTTCAAAAGAGTGACTGCTGAATCTTCTGGAATAGGCAGCTAAATGAGCAGTGAAAGCAGATAGTCACGAGTAACCTGGAGGATGAAGTGTTTCCATAACTTTTCCTTTGGATAGTTCTAGAAAATGAATACATCCATTTACTCCAGAGTTGTTCCAAAGGATGGGGAAAATAGATAAGATCTCCTAGATCAAATTGTTTAGTATGAACAGTTTACTCAACCATGCACAATTATGTTTGGCCATATTTTGGGGAAACTTATTCTCTGCTTTTACTTTAATTGTACTTAAGTCTTCAATTTCCAATCTATCATATACCAAAAGAACGAAGAAAATAGACTGAGATGAGATGCTTTTCAAAGACATTTTTCAAATCAGCATGTGGAATAGCAACTTTGCAAATAATTATTTTATTCCAAAGCAATGAAGTTGCCAGCCTCGAAAGCAAGAAAAATTCCAAAACCAAGTAAAGATTGTGTACCTTCCCTCCAGCACCTTACAGACCTTGAGAAAGGACTGTGTGAACACTAATATAGTGCCCCAGTGTAATGATCTTAAGTTTCTTGTAACAGAGAATTTTGCAGTGGTGTTGGCAAGCGTTCTGGTGTGGGCTTGACAGAGGACATGGAGGGCACCCTAACATCTTTGTAAGGATAGGATATAAGCTTAGGAAGAAAGAGCAAATTTGTCAGCTTCCTTCGCTATTGCAACCTGTACATGCTCCTGGGACCCGATCCTCTATCTTCTCTGGGATATGGGGTGCTCACTCTCCCATCTGCATTGTTTTCTGCTTCTTTGTTTCCACAAGGAGGTTCTTCCCATCCTTCAGACCTTCTGAGGAAAAAAAAAAAAAAAGGGAGGGACCAAGAAAGGAGAGGAGAAAGTTCTTTCCTTTGATACCTGTTACCTGCTGCTGGAATAAGAGAACAGAGCCTAAAACAGACGTTTTGATTCAGGCCCCTATCCTCACTTGGTAGATGCTGACCTAACTTTGTTGGAATCAACCACAGGCCAGGCTGCGTGGACTTACTTCCCCATACCCAGCAACTGAATCCAGAAGCCTGGAAAAGGCTGATCTGCAGCTGAGCTGGAGATTGTCAAAGATTGAAATGATTTATTCATTTTTTATTGTTTAAATAATAGCATAACATTTCCACAGCACCATACATATTCAAAGTAGTGTCCAAACAGGAAATCTTTAATTCTTACAATGCCTATGAAGCAGTTAGGTAAGTGAATTAGAGTTCACAGTCTCCCAGGATTGATTAGAACAGGCAAGAAACAAAGTGCTTTGCTCAGGCTGATGAGGTGAATGGATAGATGAATGAAGTGGGAGGGAAGGATTTGGCTTTTACAGCTCTCAAGTTTACAAGACAAAGTCTTTAAAGAACTGAAGCAACTATCATCAGTGTTCAAATTAAAGCTGTCCTTTGAGAGGGGTTCACGTTATATTTGGATTTTTTGATACCTGATGAAAGTATAATATTTGTTTTTCATCAGATTTAGTGCTATTATGTTTTAATGACATTCACATGGCCTTATTCCCAAAAATAATATTTTTTTAATCCACATGGGCAGCACGCTGTGAGTGATGCTATTAACTATTCTTTCCTTTCTCTTTGGCAGCTTTCTGGCAAAATGGTAGCAAAGCTACTATCACTCAACAGTGGCGATGGGGTTTTGAATGAGCTGTGACATTTTAGTTGGTGTCCATCATTAAAATGAAATAAAAGGAAAAGGAGAAATAGAAATACAAAAGAAAGGAAGAGATATTATTATGGTGATGATATAAAATAAGCATGAAATGAATGAAAGACAAACAATGACCCAAAATAAAAAATAATTTCCCTTCTCATCCTAGATTTTCTTCAGTTACAGTCTATTAATTTAGCTTAAGAGAATATAAAAGATCCATACAACAGAGACAAATAATGTGGCTCCTGAGATGATCAAAATATTGGTAAAAGCAAAGTTATGTTAGATCATAATTTGACCTATTTTTGGCTGCAGTCACCTCCCACTCAGCAGCCAAGAATTATGTGACACTGGCTCCTTCTCTCCAGCTGGACTGAATGTCACAGTCAGAACTGTAAAAGTTGACTGTTATTCATGGATATAAGGGGAAAAAGTGAGTGGGCAAGATGCTTTTAAGAAGAAGCCTGCTGGAAATATTGCATTAGACTTTCTTAGAGAGCTCTTCAGCATCTGAAACTCGTGATGGGAGAAAAGACAGAGGGGAATCTGCAACATCAGGTTATTTAAAGAATGATCTTTCCTGCTTCCGAACCTAACTCCAAAGAGTAGTGATCTGTTTAAGGAACTGCAAGATCTGGCTCCTGTTTTTCACCCCTAGCTTCCTTTCAAGGAGAAATGTTTTAGTGCAGAGGTTACTTAAAAACTCGGAAAACCTCTACAAATAAAAATGATGGAAAGCTGTCTTTTTTTCTATTTGAAGAAATTGCCTGAAGCAAAACCTTTTCTGTCTTGTTTGAAACTCACATGCACATTAAATTGCTGATACTCCATTCCATCTTTTTTTAATTCAAGCCATGTTATTTCCTATTTCTGTTTCTTTTCTTTTACCTGAATTACACCAACTACAAAAGTCCATTAGCAGACATTTTTTAATAGTCTTTAGTTTCTGCTATTTTAGCAAAAAGATCTCTCTGAAGTTATTTTCACCTCTTGCAGTTTAAAACTGGTGGTTAACATTTTCTGGAGACCTATAGCAAAGAAAAAAAAACCTCAAAATAAAGATGTGTTGATGCAAATACTTAAACAGGATATTGGTAGATGTGCACCTAGGTTTTGTGGGGTGAGAGCTGAAGTGTAACAGAGCCTTTCCTATGTCTGATTCTCTGTGGTGTTGATTATTGATATGTCACAAGGCAAAACATTGTTGACGTGATACTACATTAGAAGGCAACAAGTGAGACTTGTTTTGCACCCATGAAAACCACTGAAAAAGGTGCAGGATAACAGAGAGGTCACATTTCTTTTCCTTCCCTGAGAGTTGAATTCTGGGCCCATGTAAGATTGTTCATGTTCTCCAATTTCCCACACAAACAGAGGTGGGAAAAGCTTTAATCATTTGAAGTGGTTTCACTCAGAGGAAGGAGAGCTCAAATAAGGATCCGCATCCTGTTCTAACAGTGTTGTAGGACAGGAAATGGGCACACTGTGGACAAACTTAACTCCTCCCCAGTACCTATTCAGCTCTGCAGAAGATGTGTTATACACAATGTCCCCTAATTGCATTTTGAATCAGAAAAATCTGATAGAAAAGTTATCAATGTCTTGATCTGATCTAGGCACTTGAGATATCTTGAAGGACAATCCATCCCATCTCAAGTAAATTAGATTAATCTTACCTAAGCCCCCACCATTTTCTCTCCTGTTCGTGACGGAAGCCTAGGCTGTTTAGCTCAGATGTAGACATCTACATAGTGGATGTATACAACTTCATTCCTACATGATGGATCCTACATACTGGATACATAGGACTTCATTCAATAACCTGCATTCAGTCAATTAATAAATCAATAATAAATCAATCAATTAATAAATCAATTCAGTGTAAGTGTCTAGTGCTGCCTGAGATGCCCCAGGGTACCCAACCTGTCTAGCACATGGCTGCCACAGGACTTAAGAGGGAGACACAGGTGGGATCGCCTAGGGCATCTCAGCGGTTTACTGCGGGAAACCTATGTGGGAGCAACTGAACTGAGAGCCAAGTTCATGTGATTACATAGTCTGATGTTCTTTATGTTTTTCAGTAGTGTTCTGCAGTAACTGTAAACACACCACAGAGGAGACTCAACAGTGAAAGCAGCAGTAATTACCTTTCACAATGCAAATGCACACACTCTCTTTAAGGTGAGATTCACTTGCCTACATCTAAATACTGATGGTAATTTTAGGTACCAAAGGATATCGGCTCAGCTTCCATCAGAAGGATCAAGTGTCCAAGTCCTGCATTGTATTTCCCAGCTCCATGTAGTCATTTTGGGTGGCCTTGGGTCTTTGAAATGACACTGGATGCTTATATGAGACAACCAAATACTCCCTAATTGCTGCAGAGCTCTGAACTCCATTAACTGTGCAAAATGAAAGACAAAACACCCTGGAATTCATGGTCACATAACACCTGCAATATGGACATATTAAAGAATTTCGTTTGTAAAATTCATTTGGTTGAAGTGAAAAAACTCACTAAAATTTCTCTGACAAAATACTCAGATTGCTAAATATGTTCTCATCTGGATAAAGGGCGGAAAAAAAAAAAAGAACATAACTGGAAGAGCCTAGCTTATGGCTGCCAAAGAGAAAAAGTAGACTTCAAAGGCACAAAGAAATAGCAGTTCTGTCTAATGCTCATCTGCTATAAGAAGTTTTTCTTCTTAATTGTTTTCTTTCTAAATTTTTTTCTAATCTTCTATTGCTTTTACGGAAATCTCTTTTTCTGTAATTTTTTTTCCATATTTTACTCTACTAAAATCAGTCATTACTGTGCCTAGTTTAAGGAACAGATATTAAGAGAGATACAGACTGCTCAGGTGTAGCCACTATTTGCAAAAGATCAGGAGTAACACATATGGTTTTAAGTATATGAGCAGTTTCTTATTACAATTTAATGGACCTGACAAGTGCACTGTACAGGGTGGTAGCAACTTATTTACATACAATACCTAGAAATGCAGGACCTCAGACTGTATTGCAAACATGTATATGCTTTTTTATCAGAGTAAAAAAACATAAGGCCAGGTAATATATTTGAAGCTTTCAGGTATTTTAATACTATCAGAATTCTTGAGCAAATATCATTGAACTTGAAGTGATTTGAAGATTGCCTTTGTCCGTTTTCTACTCATTACTTCAATGAAGGGTTTGTTGCCTGAACTAAAAAGATCTCAGTGTTACAGCCAAGCTTTAAGGCATAACTGTAGAACTGGGCGGAGTATGTTCCTTAGATGTTTCATTTCTCTTTCATTCAAATCAAAGCAAACCCTCCTTGTAGACACACAAGTATGCATGACACACATTCTCTGGGACTCGTGTCCAGCGAATGGACCTAGTTTGAACCAAAACCAAGACTCTTCTCTGCCTGATTGGGAGCAGAGCTTCTCATCCCAAATTACTCCTAATCAAGCAAATCAGGAATATGAACTTTAGCCTCCCATGTTCCAGGTAGCACCCAAACCCAATCTATAGTACATGGCAATGGCACTGACAAAAGCTTCCTCATCTCCCAGTCTACATCTCATTAAAACCACCATTGTCCTGTCTGCCTCTTCTAGACTTCAACAGAGGGACACGCTTTCGTGACATTTCATTTAGTTGCAGTGTTAATAAATGACATATGAAAACAGAAACGTTGCTTTTACTGGACACTGCATTGTGCTTTTTTCAATAGTGTCTCAAAAGCTGCCGCATTTGTCTTCAGGCAGCAGCCACTGCACGTTAGAGGGGGCACTAATACCAGTGTATACCTGCACAGAGCTTTGCCAAGCTGGTTGTCAGCATCAGAGAAATGCCCTTCAGGAGCTCACAAATACAGTGACTCTTTGTGCCCAATCATGTGATAACGGCAACAGAAAACCAACTGTAAATGACCCCAGGAAGATGCATGGAAACTTGCCTGCCCTGTTACAGTGATCTCATGTTATTCTGGAATATGTCTCATGCTCCCATGGGATTTAGTAATAATACCAATGTTTCAGCCTGTAGCATTAAAATGCCAACAGTGCTATAGACAGAGAGAAAAAAAGAGTCAGTTTGCCTGACTTTGTGTAGAGATCATTTGGCTGAGATAAGTTAGAACAATAATGTATCTGACCAAAACCAAATTCCAGTATATTGCTCTGGACCACTATAGCACACTACGATTTATAGCTTTAATGCATCTAAAGCTTTTATCCAATGTGAATAATGCAAATCTTAGAGCAAAGAGAATTGGCAAGTGAAACTATTTATAAGCAAAAATGAACAGATCTAATTTTAGTTATCCAAGATAAGATAAAAATAAATATGCTCTCACTGAAATGTAAAGCCAAAGAGCACCAATTTCTGTCTATGGTGAAAGTTTGTCATTTATTCACCAAACAATACATGACTCAGTCACCATTAGAGGGAAACAAATCACCATTCTGTACCGGTGGCATAAATAGTTGGATGAGTATTGTTCTTTCTAACACTGTAACATCCTTTTAGAAACTGATATTATGAAATGTTTTTGCTCGTGATGAATATTCTGAGGCTGAACACAGTTTTTCCAACTACATCCTCAGAAGAATTCAAAGAAAACAGTTGAAAATATAGTCTTATCCTACAGTCCCCCTTGCTAGATCAGTATGATACACTCTTTTAGACACATTGCAGTATAACAAACATATTTTGCAGAGCACTGTCATTTCAAATCAGCATTGTCTTACCTTGGGATACATGAAGTGAAAAGGTAACTTCAGAGAGTCAGAAATTTATTTCATCAGTCAAAGGATAAGTACAGATTTTGGAAAGAAATACATCTCTGCCTCTTCTTTTTCTGATGAAGATTTTGTCTTTTGTAAACCTTATAACCAGTAAGTCTGGGTAATTCAGAAAACTTACTGATTTTTAATGGGTTATCAATGACCCAATGTCCTTTGAAATGTATGACACATCCAGATGTAAAGAATCTCTCTGGCAAACCCAAAAGAGTAATGAAAAGGTGCTTATATTTCCAGCCTCAAAGAAGACACCTTTATAGGGGCAATAACTTTATGTGGGCAATGTCTTTCCAAGTCAAGATCTCCTGACAGAATCACACCAATATATCAACATTTGATCAAAACCTTTATTTAGTATTTACTTTGTATTATTTGATTAATAACCTAGCAGAAGTAAATTGGCTTCCAGAAGTACATTATTAGCCTTTTACTGAGACCAAAACCTTCTGAGAGGTAAAACGTTTTTCTCTGAAAGAAAACAAAGATGAAATAACCTTACTGTTTTACTCCCTGGAGGTAAATAATGATCTTCACAACATTCAGTAGGGAGGCAGTGATGGGTGGCACTTAGAGAAGAATCAGGAGCATTTTTTGTCTGAGTAAGGACTATAAAGTCATTTAAATATTAAAAGTAATTATCATGGTACTTCCCTTACTGAGTGAAAACCATCACTGTATTTAATACACAGAAAAGGAATGCATCCCAAATGTTATTTATAATAAATTGTTAGTTATTGATTGCCTTCAGAAAACAAAAACACTCCACCAACAAGAAAAAATCGAAAACAGAAGGAATGAGCTTGCTGAGCTCACTTACAGTAAGTTGTGTTTTCTTTTCCCTGACCAGAAATTGTGTCCATTAAAACAGCAGCATAGAAGTGTGCTTTAAGTATTGGCTTGTAGCCAAAACATGGCATCATTTCTGTAGCAGACTGTGTTTTTTTCTTAAAAAGCACTTTTAAAAGTGCTATCATGTCTAAGATCATAAAAACTGAAATTAGACAAAGGCTACCTTCCTCACTGTGTGAGTTAATATGATATGCTCTGTAGTATTCTTGAATTCTGACAGTTAAAAACATTCAGCAACAGATAAATTAGTAGAAAAATATATGTGACTAATGACATAGAGAAAATCATGGGTGAAATAGGGAAATCGCTGCTTTTGGTGCCTAAAAAAATCAAAGGAGAGATGTTTTGCAGTTTTCTTCATCAGATTCTCATCTCCTGTTTACTAACTGAATGTGAGCCTTTATAACCTTGACTTATTTAATTGACTCTAATTTTTACCTCTAGGTGTCTTAAGAGCACACATTATAGGAATGGCTGTAGGGAGTGACAGCAAGAGTCAGTCTGGATCCAAGTTCTGCTTGGAGGGCTGCAAAGGGGACACCTCACAGATTGCAGGGATAGGACAGGAAGGTTTGATCCTTCCCCCGGGCATTCTTTCAGACTCCATCTATTTTCACCTTGGAGGATTTTCTGAACCAAACATGGTTTCTATCCTTTTTGTAACTTTGATGGATTTTCTTCCATGTTTTCTTTTGAGTGTCTGTCCCATTTTCCCTTGATCCCAGGTAAAACTTTAACATTCATAATGTCTTTTGTCAGTGATTTCCCAAGGTCTGCTACACACTGCATGAAGAAAAAACAACTTAAGGACATCTAACTTGATACTTCTTGCACAATAGAAATACACAAAAGGAAGTATTGTTTCCTGAGCTATATTTGCCACATGAATAAGTGTGGCACTAAATGATTTCTTTTGTAATGGTCATAGGTCAAACTAGCATGTACTTCCTATCAGTCTTATATTTGTATACTCTGTAAATTCTCTTTTAATCACATTAAATATGTATAAGCATACGTGTATGTGTGTGTATGTAGATATATATCCCCATTAAAACTAAAAGCAGCTCCAGAGAACCACGAGTTACAGTATGGGTATGGTTTACAAAACGTGTTTGTACTACATCAATCATTGCAACATCATAATTGGTAGTGCAAAATGAAATCTGGCAACTTATCATATCAGTGAAAATATGTGCAGTTCAAAAACACTCCTTATTTTTCCCCCATCATTAACAATTCTGAGATGCTATTTGAAAAGAAGTGTGCATAGCAATACTATTTTTATCATAAATCTTCTTTTTCTTCCAAATGTCATTGTTCTACATTTCTCCTGCTCAAGCTGAGGAATGATAAAGTGACATGAAGAAAGTAGCCCAATGCATGTTGAAGTGATCCTGACACTTTTGTTTACTGCTGTAGAAGCATGAAATCATGAATGTAAGATTAATAAAAAAAATTGCCCATTTCACTTTTCAGAATGGTGATTTTTCCATCTGTTTTTGTCCCTGCTTACCTAATGTCAACCGAAAGGAATTTAGTGAGCTGCAGTGGATTACTACAGATTTATGCCTGTATAAATGATAGCTGTATCTGCTCCCTGGCTTCTCTGACCTTAGAAATCATGGGGGCTTATCCATGTTGATATGTGATGGCTGATGTGCATCTGTGTCAAGTGTGAGTCACAGATGACAGATGAACTGTTCAGCAGTTTGTGAGTGGTCACGTTATTTGTTCATACCTGTTTCACTTCCCAGCTTCGTTTTGCCTGCTGAGGCAAGTTGGCATGGGTTTTGCATGTCTTGAGCTGAGCAACACTTTTCTTCCCTTGTGCAAACTCTTCGAAATCAGGCTAGGGTTTATAAAAGATATTTTGTACCTCTTTAGCACTGAGGTGTAATTCTTTTCTCCTGTGCATCATACTGGGGTCAGAACACAAGAATTTTCATGCTTTCTGTATTCAGACAATCCTCCCATTGGCTTTTGCAGGCTACTCTGGCAAGCCTTCTATCTGACTTAAAAGTGCTATCATTTCTAAGATCATAAAAACTACCAAGTAGTATTTTTCACTTATATTATCATCGTGAAGATCGTAAAACCAGTAGAAGCAAGTTCTACATTAATATTTAAAGCTTTGACACCATTTTCATTTCTGTCTAGAGTGCAATGTCCAGAAAGTGGCCTTGCACATGCAGCTTATGAGACAACTTCTGCAAGGCTCTTTTTTCAATGGTGTAATTATCAGCCCAGGATACTCCTTCGAGGTTTTCCTAACTGCATTAGAGAATAAAATCAGTATCACAGATGACCAGTGTTTATGTAGCCTCTTTTGTGAAAAGACAAAAAAAATTGTGAAGATATTCCTTGCAGTTTTGGATTTCTCAGGAGTCAGTATGTTGCTCCAGCCTGGAGAAATATAATCAACATTTAAACTGAAAAGATCCCCTAAAAGATCTCTGTTCCAAGTATATTTGGAAAAAAAAAAAATCTGCCTGCATTTCTGAGTTTCGTTTCAAATCCAAAACTGAAACAGGTTATTCCCAAGGCTCACAGGTGTGTGTTGATAAACCTGGAATTAATTCAAAGAGACCTAACTCAATAAAAACTAGTATTGTTTGGGGTAAAGTGTGCAAAAACACATTCCTTTAATTTGTTAAAGGAGCAAAATATCTGGCATAAAACATTATTTAGCATGAATGTAACAAATAGATATCCCCATTAAAACTAAAAGCAGTTCCAGAGAATCAGGAGTTACAGTATAGGGGAATCCACTTGTTGCATCTGAATTTCTTAATACAAGATAAATTGTTTCCTTTTCCTGTGATATGATCCAAAGTCCATTGAAGCTGATGTAATTTGCATGAGAACTTATATTAAAAAAAAAACAGAAACAAAAACAGAAGGAAAGGAGAAATGTTTTGCATATCAAAGTATCAGTCTTAACTAATAAAACATAACATGACTTGTTCAATCTTGTATTTTTTCCCCTTCAATTTTCTCTATCCAACTTCATATGCAGATGTGCAACTATCACCTGGGTATCTACAATTATATGTTTCATGGTATCTGTCATGTTCAAACGTGCAGGTCTTTGGGTTGCAATTTAGTCATGCAAACTTTGACTCAGCAAAGTCCTAAAGCCCTTACGCCTTTGCTTATTTGCTTGAATTTGGTCTTAAGCATTTTTCTAATTGAGGACCTCATTTTGGCATATTTGCCCTATTGTACCTGCTGACATGTATTTAAATAACTGTAAGACAAGCACAATGTGAGACAGATGCTGTGCTGATGTAGGGCAGGTCAGTTTACATTCACTGACTTCTTCTGCAGAGTTTAAATGTTTTGTTGCTGTCATAGCAATCTTTACTGATCATTTTGGGTAAATAAGGAGGTCTAAATGCTACCACTGGTAAGTAACATTTTACGAAGAAGGACCCATTGGAAGCAGGCCCGCTAAAGTCATACAAGAATGAATGTCGTCCTCTGCTAGAATAAACAGAGGAGTAACCATGAACTAGAAAAAAAAAAGGGGGGTGGAGTGGAAATTATTGAATAAGTTACAAGTCATCAAGCCATAAAATGAAAGTTCCAGCAGTTTTATTGCAAAGTCTTTGACTATGAATGTAAGATAAAGCAAGACTGTGGGGAGGAATAAATCACAACATAAAGTGAGAGCATAGGGATTTAGAATTTCATAGGTTTTAAAAATGAATATTCTCTGTCAAAATCCCTGGCCAAAATGAATAGGAGGAGTTACAATTTTCACTAATGAAAGTCAGACTTCGTATGTTTTGAGTAAGACAAACAGTGAGTAAATTCCCCAAATTCACTCACACAGGAAAATCTGATTAGTGCAAGGAAACTTATTACCTACATTTTAGGAGCTGCTTTTTCAGTTCTAAGTTCATGTTGAGCTGTGTACAAATGTAATCAGTGTCACACAGAAATGGCAAAGGTGTTCAATTCCCATCAGCTGGCTAAAAGGCAGTGGAAGTGGAGACACTAGGTGCTCATTTTGCTAAAAAAACCCCACCAAAACCACACACATTGTACTCACCATCTCTTTTGAACCTATTTTCAAAGATTAAAGATGATTTTTACTACTTTTCCAGAAATTGGTGGTTGCCTAGAAAGCAGTGATCATAATCTCATTGCATCAATCTCACAAGACTTCAGTCCCACCTAGCAAGATATACTTGATTTTCGAAAGGAACTAGTGACCAGCAGCTGAGGGAAATTGTCTAAAACTCCCTACTGTCTGTAATATGCCTGAAATGAAAGTCTGTAAATAATTATTTCCAAGATGTAAATAAAGATACTTAAATTAACCTGAAAAGGGAGATTTAAGCAATTAAGTTATTCAGAAATTTTTCAAAGGTAACCATGGGTGTCTGCATTGCCCCTGTAATTGTCCTTTTAAAATAGGTGATGAATGCTTACCTAGGCAAACATCCAGCATCTGGAACAGGTGATAATCATGTCTGCAATATTCTGAAATGCAGAAGTCTTTGCTTAAAAGCTTTTTTCAGAGTATCACACAGTAAAGACAATTAAAAAGTTCAAAATTAAGGGGAAAAACAAAGTACAAATATCTTTTTCAATTTTTATATCATACTCTAATGTTTCCATATAAACATAAACTCCTTTACATTATGTGAATCTGCAAATGAAAGTTTTTAATTGCAATTGTCAAAAACAAATCATCTGAGTATATGGGGCCATAATAAACCACTGGATCCCTTCTGATCAACACAAGTTCAGAATTTTAATCATATTGTGTCAGTCTAATTTTTTCTACAGCTGTTAATTCCCACTGCTCAAAGATCATCTCCCATTTCAAATTATTCTTTTACGTGATACCACGTGTAATACATGTATATTTTTACAGACTGATAGATTAGTTCTTAGTATCTACAGGCCAATATTTTGATCATACTGTGCCAACATAAAGCAAGTACATGTTTGGGGTTTTGTGTTTTCTTTTTTAAAGGGTAGATCAGCAACCCAGATACAGGCAACCTTCTCGACGAAGTCCTGAAATGACAGGCTATATCTAATAATCAGCATGGTCAAAATCCTAAAGCAAGCATTGTTTTCCTTCATTTCTCTGAATAGACAAAATTCAATAAAATTAAGTGTAAAATTCATGATTTAGTTTTTACATAATGAATTACAGGTTTCCTTTTGATCTGAAAATAGGAACTCCTGGATGTAGCAATTACTAATCAGTAACGCAGACCCACTACATACTTCTCAAACTGTAGATGAAAGGTCAAATCACGGTCCATTACATACCATCTGTTTCTTGGTAGAGCTCCTCCATTGCTGTCGCAGGAGAGGTTCTGTTTAAAAATGAATGGGCTTTTAGATCCTGATCAGACATATTTAAGTCTGCAAATTCTGAATGTAACCAGATCTGTACACATTTCACCAGATTTCGGAAGACTTATTCCAGATTTATGTCAACATAAATATAAAGAATTCTCAGCCTATTGACTCCTACTTTATTTTACCCATTTAAATATTATAAACTTGGCATAACACATCTACATCCACTTCTTCTGGGGGAAAAAAAAATCTAACATATGAACATCCTTATTTCTTTACATCATACAGAAGATTTTCAGCTGAGGTAGATTGATAGAACTCAGCTGAAATTAGAGGAGCCTGGGCAATTAACATAACTAAGCATCTGGTTCCTGGTCTCCACCTTCAAAGTTGGTTTTTCTTTTTTTTCCTTTCTGATAATGAGCTGACATTCATTTTCTCTGTCTTGACAGGTCACAAGCACTCATGCAAACCACTTGTGTGTAAACACACCTGACTGTATCAGCGCAGAACACTCAGGGCCATTTGCAACAGGGAAAGAAAGAGAGTGAGCAAGGGGAGGGAAATATTAAAATGCTGGCTGATCCTGCTTAGTGATTGATAGCTCTGCTTTTATAGGTACGGTGGGAACTGTCAGAGTGGCCTGAGCAGAATGCAGCTGCTGGCTCTGCACTCCTTGAACAGCTTCTCCTGTTGCCCTTCAGGCGAGCCAGGTGGCTGTGGATCTTTGCTGGTATCTTTGCTGGAACTCACCGACTCCAGCTTCAGGTGTGGGCCAGTCTTCCAAACCTTCTCAAGGGGCATATATGATTAGCTCCGAGAAACTCTCCAAAACAACATCTGAGAAATTACGCCTGCCATAAGCATTTGGTGTTTAAAAAGAGAAAGGTGGGGGAAAAGGCACAAAACAACAACAAACCCAAAACAAAACAAGCTGTTTGGGAAGAAGTGTTTAGGAAAGCTTGGCTGTAATTGTGCAGGTGCAGAGGTTGGGTAGATGCCAGGTCACGCTGATGCCATAGGTTTTGCATTAATGTTTGTCAGGATTGAGGACTTTCTGAGGTTAAAAAAAAAAAAAGGCAGTGATTTTAAGATCAGTCAGCTGGCAATGAATTTCAAAGTTCAGAGTAAAATTCTTTCTGTAGAGCACTGTCACTGAAACCCCACCCCAGCAGAGAGGAAACTTGCAGGTTATGGCCCTTCCTTTTTCATTTGTGTGCTGTCAGACAGATTAGCAGTATGACTTCTGAACACAAGAAAGCAGATATTCTGCTAGTATCAGAACAGGATTTTCAAAATACTTTTTGGAAATAAAAGAGACCTAAATCAGCTTCCCCTGAAGACAAGGGAGAAACGCTTTCTAACTTTGGTGGAGTAGGTCTGAGGCCCTGGGGAATTAAAACTGAAAACTGAAGTCCCCACAACATGAACATCTGTGTCTTCATCTCCATACAATATCAAGCAGGCACCAGAATCTTTTGTTTTGTTCATTTGGTGCAACCACAGACAGGTACAGTTTGGTTCCTTGGGAGAAAACAAACCCAGCTGGAAAGCGTTGCACCAACACGATGGTTAAACCACATTTATCTGAAAAAGGACACAAAAGGGGACAGCCACGTTATCACATACATGGGTAATCGATTTCTAGAATTATTCTGGATCTTGAAAGTGAAGAGACTTCAGTGAAGTTCATAAAAGCTTTCTAAGCCGGAGCATATGCAGAACAAGTAGCATATTTGCAGGTATTTATGTAACTTGATTTTAAGCCTGTTTCCGTCCCTAGTTGGGCAAACTAAAGCTTTCACAGAATCACAGAATCATTAAGGTTGGAAAGGACCTTCAAGATCATCAAGTCCAACTGTCAACCCAACACCACCATGCCCACTAAACCATGTCCCGAAGTGCCATGTCTAGAAGTTTTTGAACACTTCCAGGGATGGTGACTCCACCACCTCCCTGGCGGCCTGTTCCAATGCTTGACCACTCTCTCAGTAAATAATTTTTTCCCAATATCCAGTCTAAACCTCCCCTGGCACAACTTGAGGCCATTTCCTCTTGTCCTATCACTAGTTACTCGGGAGAAGAAACCAACACTCACCTCACTGCAACCCCCTTTCAGGTAGTTATAGGGAGCAATGAGGTCTCCCCTCAGCCTCCTCTTCTCCAGACTAAACAACCCCAGTTCCCTCAGCCGCTCCCCATAAGATGTGTTCTCCAGATGCCTCACCAGCTTCGTTGCCCTTCTCTGGACACGCTCAAGAACCTCAACGTCCTTCTTGTAGTGAGGGGCCCAAAATCGAACACAGTATTAGAGCTGTGGCCTCACCAGTGCCAAGTACAGGGGCACATTCACTTCCTTTTCAAAACGTCTAAAAGCCACAGCCTTTTTTTTCATTCCTTGATGAAGAATGGTAATTTTCTCTGGTTCAGAGCAAGTAGCCTTTATTTCACTGTTTATTAACAGAAAAGGGATTTTATACATTTAATTGTGATTGTTACTACTTATTTTCACAATTAGTAGTTTAAAATAAAACCATAGTTCAGAAAGTAGGGCATCTGCAACATCCAAATTTAACACTTAGTGTCAGAAGTTACACGTGATGATGAAACCTGCCAGGCCCCCTGAGGTTCATGCTGTCATTTATGGCAGCTGCAAACCAAGGTTCCTATGACTGTGCAGAAAAAGATTCTTTGCAGGTCTTACAACTACAGTTAATAGTTGATTCACCAAACATGGCTTTCAGCATGGTGAAAAAGTCTAATTTTGAAAAATCTTTGATATTTGCTGTAATGTGCAGTGGCATCACTACAGTTTAACATCATTATTTACAGATGCAACATGTCTTCTGACCTCCTACCAGGACACAATTTCTGTTGCTCTGTCCTCATCATGAAGAGCATGGGTTTGTTTGCTTCTGTGTTGAATAATCACCCCTTGCTCTGAAGAAAAGTAGCAGGAAAGAATTTCTCTTTCTAGCTAAACTGCTTTGTGTGCAGAGAGAAAGTTTAATGCCTCAGAGAGCAACCTTGTTATCTTCCATACCCCTGCTATTTGCAGTGATGCCTGCACTGAATCCTTTACCTCAGATGCTTAATAGAGCAACTGCAGTGTTGCCTAGACATGTGTCCCATAAGAAATATAGTCACAGCACCTAGAAAGCAGCAAAGTACCTACAGACTAGGAGAAGGAGATTGCTTCTCTGGTACAAGCAATCAGAGAGAGCATGTGTAGGATTCACCCCATTTTATACATGAGAAAGTCACAGAGGAGTCAAGGGTGAGTCCCAAATTAAAGAGCAAATGAGGTAGGAGACCAAATTTAAGACATCTGAAAGTATGGAGGTACCCTAGAATCCTGAGCTCTCATTATGGTGAAAAGGAAACTAGGCAATGCGGGCAATGCAGCCTGGAGAGTGACTGAGTTCACCCTACAACAGACACCGATGGCAGCATTCAGTTGCGCACAAATAGGCCTCCACTGCAATTTGAAATGTCCTAGTTTCTCTCTACATGGGGACTGGCAAGTAGGAGACATAAGATCCAGGGCACACATGCTCTTCTGAGGACGGCTGTGGGGCAGGCAGGGTACTCAACAGTAGGCACCCTTGTTTAGCCACCTGAATCCCGTGGCTGGTCAGCCAAATTGCTCCCCTGACTCCACTGACTATTTTGGGAGCTCAGATTCCCAGCACATCTGCAGACACTCACATAAAGCCATTTATACTAATCCTAGGCTGAATCCCAGCACAAGTCTTTAGCTGACAGATCACAAGGCAAAGCCAGAGCACAGTCTCAGATTTCTGGAGCCTGTGCAAAAGTGGCCCCTAAGGGAGCTGCTCAGGGAGGCCTTGGGAGCTGTAGCAGGGACGTTGTGTGTCCCCCATTGCTGTTCAGCAGAGCTTTCCCCTAGGTGTTGTTCCAACAGGTTGTAGTGGATGGAAAGAAGAAGGATAATGTGCGCAGATCAAAGTGCTAACATCCCACTCTATATGCACTGAAACAGTCTTGGAAAGACAAACAAAGAATAATTTAGAGTGCAGCTGAGCGACTCTATCATGTATTTGCTTTGGTAAAAGTAGAAAGACACATCTTGTCCCCTAATTGTACCCCTGTACTCAGCACTGGTGAGGCTGCACCTTGAATACTTTGTCCGTTTTTGGGCCCTGCACTATAAGAAAGACGTTGAGGTGCTGGAGCGTGTCCAGAGAAGGGCAACGAAGCTGGTGAGGGGTCTGGAGAACAAGTTTTCTGAGGAGGGGCTGAGGGAACTGGGGTTGTTCAGCCTGGAGAAGAGGAGGCTGAGGGGAGACCTTATCGCTCTCTACAAGTACCTGAAAGGGGGTTGTGATGACGTGGGTGTTGATCTCTTCTTCCAAATAACTAGCAACAGGACGAGAGGAAATGGCCTCAAGTTGTGCCAGGGGAGGTTTAGACTGGGTATTAGGAAAAAATTATTTACTGAGAGAGTGGTCAAGCATTGATAACAGGCCGCCCAGGGAGGTGGTGGAGTCACCATCTCTGGAAGTGTTCAAAAAAGATGTAGACATGGCACTTCAGGACATGGTTTAGTGGGCATGGTGGTGTTGGGTTGGTGGTTGGACTTGATAATCCTGAAGGTCCTTTCCAACCTTAATGATTCTGTGATTCTGTGATCTTCTCAGTGACTGAAAATCTAAAATGCTTTAATCAGTGTTCAGGGATGTGAATGACTTTGTAGCTCTCTCACTGGGCAGGCCAGGACTCGCACAGGGCTGGGACTGCAAGTGCTCCTCATGGAGGGTGCAGCAGGGCTGGGCCTGGCAGCCAGGCCAGGTCGTCTCACTGCCCGAGCCAGGAGCAGGGCAGCCGGTGGCACCAGGAGCAGCCCCAGCCCCCGGCACCTCCCTGGCGATGGGCCAAGGCCGGGCTGGGATGTAGGCCCATCAGCAGCACCCATGGATGGGCAGGGCAGGGCGTTGGGGCCTGGAGACTGGCCCTGCTTCAGCAGCAGTGGGGCAGAGACTGACAACCCCAGAGGGCTGAAATGGGGTCCTGGGCTGTGCACAGGCCATGGGGAGTCCTGGGGGATGGTCAGGGCCATTACAGCCTGACGGCACCCTCAGAGCCCTGACAAACTCCCCTGAATCTTAAATACCTAATGACATTGGAATCACGCTCGCCGTTCATTCTTGCCTACATTAAAATGCAGAAATTAATTCATACTCTTTTAACACAGGTTTTATTAACAGGATGACTTAGTCCACCCAATCCTCCTAACTGTTATTGTAAGCCTGTATAAGAAGTCGTGGGTTTTACTTCAGTTTCTTGTGGAAGGATGAAGAAAACAAAGGACAGCTTCCTTCTTCAGGTAAAGTCCTTGTTGTCTTGCTCTATGATGGCTGTACCCATCTGAAGACAGAGAAACCACAAAAATTGAAACTTCCACCGTTAGGGTGATGAATAAATGGAACAGAGTGGCCTAGGGATGTTTTCTTTCTATTAATAATTTCCTAAGTCTTTATTTTCAGAAAATGAAGGGAGGCAAGATCAAAACAAGCAAAGGGGATGAATTTGCAGACGGAGTGCTATTAATAGACTGCGGAACCCATAGTGAGCGCATGCTGACACAGACAAAATGCAACAACATTCAAAGACTGGACCTTTCTTTTTATAGATAACATGTAGCATATTATATGCTCTACTTAAAATTACATGTTGGCTCACACTAGCAAAAGGAGTGCTGGAATCAGATGAAACCAGGCACAAAAACTAAGCCTGAGATCAGATCCTCACTGAGCAGGTTGTCTCAGAGCTTCTCGTAATGGAGCTTCTTGCTTCAAAACACATGTTAATTCAAGGGAGAACAAGGTGGAAACTGCCTTGTGGGAGATGGTTTGGCCATAGGAGAGAAATTAAGTTTGCAGTCAGCTTTTTACCAAAGCCTAACTACTACAGGGGTCAGTGAGGAGCGCTTCCTTAACTGAAACCTAGTAGTTATTCATGTTTCAATTCAGTGTGTATTTGATTTTTGTTATAATCTTAGTTTTGTATGAGTATGTAAGGTCTTCTTTTTGTTACTCTCCACTCCTGTTTACATTTCTTTCCTATTGCAAAGACAATGCATCTTAATGCAATGCACAGAATAAATTCTTACAGACTTAGTAAAGGACCACATGTATCTTTATGTTTGTAGTTCAGTTACTTGTTTAATAATGTTGCCCAGTTTGTTCAATTAACCTTCAGTGTGTCCAGCAAGGCTCACCATCTTTCCTTGAATGTGAAAACTGAAGTGTAGCTGATGGTCTAGGGACCTCCAACATGTTACATGATTTCTTTTCATCAGAGTTATCAATACACCTTCAGCCGCAAGTCATAATTACAAACCACAAAAGCCAACTGTGTGGTGCTGATGGTTCCACCTTTTTAATAAGGTCCTGATATCTGTCTGTATCTGATATATAATTTTTGTTTACTTTTATTTTAATCTCGCATGCAGTTATGAAGATATTTATATCACAGGGCATCTACCTTACCAATCTTTAGAAAGACAATGAAAAGCCTTAGAAAACAAATCTGATGAGATGTTTACTGAGTATTGTACAATTCTCTTTCTAACCAAGAAACCCAGCAAAAGATCAGCTTGAGAGAGTAGTCTATATCTAAATTTGATTTTCTGCAAATTCAAAAGAACAATATGCACACACCTTTTCAAGGTTTCCAAGGGATCAGGAAAATGATGGCTTTGTGTGCAAATAATGTTTTTCAAGCATACTCTGCTTAAAGCCACTGTTTGAAAGGTGCCTTCAAACAATACTCATCCTAAATGACCTCATGATTCAACAGGCTAGTCTCAGTTTTCCAGCTGGCTGGCTTCAGAAGAAGCTGCAGAATATCCCACAACAAGGTCTTGTGGGACCACCATCTTCCATGGAACGTCTCCTCCTCTTATGTAGTAATTAATGGTCATATCATGAACTATAATCCTGGCCCTGATTATTGAGAATTACTTAGGGAAATGATGAAAGGATGCCTTAACTAATGTTCATTGGCTTGAATGTACAAAACAGAAAAAAAAATAATCTTTTCCAGAACTTTCAATGTAACAAGTTTCATAGATACTAACATTTTATTTGATGCTTTTTAGACATTTTGAAACTCTTTGGGAGATTAAAATACAGATAACACAGTTATAACAACATTTATTAATACTGTTCATGGGAAAACATCTATTTCCATATCCACTACCTCACATTCTGCAAAAGAAACTGTGGTAAACACAGGCTGCTCTTGTTACTTGGAAAATCACATACCTCTTCCTGATCTCTTACAAGCTGTTAGCTACAGCTGGCCACGATAACAAGCCCTTAAAAATCACAATGCCCTTTAACATCTAAATTGCCATTGCAACATTCCTACTAAATGCTCAGCATGACTGGTGATGTTTCAGAAGCATGCACACAGCTGGTGCCAAATAAAACAAAAAAGTAGTAATTTGTAAAGTTCATGTCCTAGTCCAAATAGTCAGATAAAATGTTCTACAAGGATTTAATCCTATGAAACAAATGGTTGCAATTAGTTTTTTGGGGGATTATTTTTAAATGTTTACATTTTATTTAGTGCTGGTTTAAATGTCTCTTTATTTTTGTATCTAGCTGGGCGTGTTTCAAGAGCCATTTGTTATGACCCCCTGTTCTGTGGCAATTCTTCTGTCTAATGCATTAGTGGAATAGCACTGTCTAAAACTGATATAAAACAGATTGGTTCAGCCAGCAAGCAAGGCTGCTGAGAGTCACTCTAGTGACCCGAAGAATATTTGCAAAAGAGCAGTACATTCAGTATCTATCTAGAACCAAATGAATGGGGAAATCACACAGCCTTATTCTATGCACAACCTTACCCTTTCTGTTCCCTTTTCCAAACTCCCCTCAGTCTGACTCCATCTGCAGACCATTTGAACACGCAGTGTTTTTGGGGTAAGAGGGTTAAATTGAGTTATATGTAAAAGATCAGATTTTTTCAATTCAAACTGTAAAACTTCTGTTGAATTTATCCTCAGAGTATTTTAATGATGGGATGGTTCACTGCCCAAAGGACCCGAATTGACTTTTGCACTAGAGGAGAATCCCAATGACCTCAGCTGGACTTTATGAGGGTGCAGACTACCCAGGGCACATTCATGACCTTTATACAGCTATATAAATCATGATATTTGGGATGAAGGATGTCTCTATTGAAGATATGGCATTCATATCCTTTTGGGTAAGGTTCAGGAGCTCACAAAAAACCATCCTCATATTTCTCTGGCTGTTCCCGTACAAAATGAAAAAAAGGTTAGAGCTTTCATATTTCAAAAGCAAAAGAAAGAAATAGAATAAAACCAAACAAACAAGAGGGAAGAAAAATCTTCCAGACTTTTTCAATGCAATATTCAGAAATGAAAAAGAGCAAAACAGGGTTAAAATAATTATTATCAGGTTACCTTCAGCAGGTGGTTAGGTAACACGTCATTTCCATAACAGGTTTGATAACAAGATTTTACTTCAGTAAACATTATTCAGAAACTGTAGACTGTAACAGATGAAAAAAAAAAAAAGAATATATTTCCTTAAACACTGTGGCAAACTGTGGAGGGGTCAAATTTGAACAAGATCATTCAAAACTGGATACTAATTATACCACCTTTTACTGATTTGAAAAGATGCCCTGCTTTTCAAGGTAAGCTGTAAGTAGAGCTAATTAGAAAGATAGAGGTGTTTAAATAAAGAAACATAACCAAATATTTTGCTTTTTAATTCACAGAATCTTTTCATGATCTAAATAAAAGGAACAAAAACCAGTCTTACGAAAAACAAATTTCTTTTCTAATTTTGAATAATTTTGATGAAGCAAAAAGGTCCATGAAAAAATTTGAAGAATGTAGGTCTGTTTTCCTTTTAAGAATGTCCTTATGAAGGTTGGGTTGTAAAAGAACTTGAGCTCTAATTAAGATTGTCACATCTTTTTTATTAATAGAATCAGATCCTGTGTTTTCAGTGTGTTCTGTCATCCTTAAGTGGGAAATCAGATTTAGTAAACTCCAGTCAATCTACATAATGAGTAACACTGCACCAATGGAGTTACCCTCTAAGTAATTATTGTTGCGAAAGGAAAACACATTAGTATAGCCCATATTTGTGACTTTGTATTCAGAGGAGCTCATGTTTTAAGGCACACTAAAGAACAGGGATAATTTGTAAGGCTTCTCAGAGAGTACCTGGTTATTTTCAGCATATTCGTGCAGAGTTTTCTTTAAGCCTTGCAACATAACAATTCAAAACAAAAAGTGTTAATTAAAATTTTTAATGGTTCATAAATGTGTCTCTACATAAATATGTATGATCTATGTGTTTAGTTTCCTATAATGAGTATTATTTTAAAGAGAAAGGAAACATCAGGCCACATAAATGTCAGTGTTGAATGGAGATATATGAGGTTTAGATGAGATCCACAGAATCAAACATATTTTTTTCACATTGTGCTTGAATTAGTTTGGGATATAATCACCTTAGTGCATAATGTGTCCTTGTATATCTTTGTACTTGAAATGCAGCAGGTGTGACTGACCATTCCACAATTCAGGATGAAGCTGATAACTCTTTACTGAGTTCCTACTGAATTCCTACTGAAAAGGCAGATAGGAATAACAGATTCTCATCTAAGTGTCTGTTTTGAATACAATGACCCAAATTCTGTTTTGTACTTAAAAGAAATAACTTACGTTTTAGGAAGAAAATTCCTATCCAGCATGTCCAGCTCTACAAGCTCTTTCCCCAACGCAGCAAGGGGATCATGAAAACCCACAGTCTTCAGGAGCTGTCAAAGACCATGATTACAACTCTGTTCCAGGTACCCTGTGGTCTTGGGCAGTCAGAGGAAAGTTGGCACCCAATTTAAATGAGATAACCCAACAAACGAGATGACAATGGTACAGTGTACAATTGCTTGAGACACATTTTCACCTATTACAAGATTACTGGAAGGTATTTCAACAAGACAGGCCAGACCGCCTAAATGACTTCTGTACCAAAACTCTACGACACTTTTTCTCAATTCTCTAGCATATATATATACACAGCCATATAAGGACATGATCCTTAATACTATGTGTTTTAGACTTAAACTGTGGTACCTCTTTAATGGTAGTTTAGGGAAAGAAAAAGGTGGAGCCTAGAGGATAATCTAGTTCTAATTTCTGGCTCTGCTTCCACACACACATTTCTTTCCTTGAGCCCACCATTTGTAAAATAAGAGTAGCAGAAATCTTCTAGTAAAGTACTTTGAGTCTGCAAATGAGGACTGTAAGAGCTAGGAGCTGCTTATTAGGCTCCCAAGCGCAGCAACTCCGACCGTGGCTAGTATCTGGCCCATATTTTCAATCCTCTAGAATCCTTCCCCTTTAGGTTGCTAATTGGTCTCACTGGCGACAATTCAGGCATTTCCAAATTAATGGAGTGGGGAAGAAGTCTCATTTCTAGCCAGTTAGACGAGTGTTGTTGAAAGAGCCTCCTAATCATCAACAAACCCAGGGTATAATGTTAAAGTGTTAGAAGTGTTAAAGTCTGCACTGTTGCCAATCCTTGTTCCAGAAATGTTTACTGGTCAGTGTTCTGCTAACTACCATCGTGACTTTTGAAGGAGAGTGTATCTGGTAGTCATTAACTACCTGTACAGCACTCCATCCTGTAAAGAAAAGGATGACCTGTGCTTCCCTATTACAATAGATGTGTGCCATTTCCTGAATGATTTTGTTGTGTTTGAATATGAAAAAATAAAAGGGGTCAGAGACATTATATTTTCTCTAAGGTCCAAAAGCAATTGGAAAAGAAAGTGCAGAGATTAATGGTTTCATTTAAGTGAAAATCAATTTGTTAATATCCCTTTTAAACTCCAGCAATCTTACATTTGGAAGCTTTTCCCATACTGAGATCTTTAATGGTGTTCCTGTCAGCATTTTGTCTCTCCTGCTCCCCTTCTCTTCATCCTTCCCCACTAAATCTGTGTAATTTTTTCACTGTCTCTCATAAAAATTAGGTTTATTTTTTATTTAATAGGAAAGGTGGCAGATACCTGCATGGATGGAAAAGTGGCAGGCTCACCTCAGTGAGCTGCTATAGTTCACATTTTTTCCCTAAACTTACAATCTTTTTAAAGTCACTGAAGTAGGAACTGTCACATTCATTGCTGTGATTAGTTTCAACAAGTTTTCTAGAAGAAGGCTTCTATACTGATGAACACTCACTGAGAAATGAATGCTTGTTTGCAAAAGCCATGGCTCTTTGGATTGACTTTTTTGTGTGGATCCATGACCATGACCAATAACTTACACTGTTTGTGGCCAAATCCATGTGATTATTTTGTTAAACTACACTGAAGTGCAACTGGTATATAAAATTACCCAGAAAATACATAAGAGTATCTGTTTAGTGACATCATTTAACCTAGCTGCTTTATCTCTCAGAAAACAGTTCATGTCCTCTGCCATATTACATAAGATTCCACTTCCAATGGAATTTTGAAGCAAGAAACCTGGGAGATAGTCAGTTTTTCTCTGTATTAAATGCCGTGTAGCAAGAAACACTGAATGTGGCCCCTTGGACACTGCTGGCCAAAAGATTCTTATACTGTGTATAAGTATTGTGTCCAGCTTTGGAGCCCTCAGCACGGGAAAGACATGGACCTGTTGGAGAGGGTCCAGAGGAGGCCACAACAATGATCAAGGGCATGGAACACCTCTCCTCTGAGGACAGGCTGAGAGAGTTGGGGTTGTTCAGCCTGGAGAAGAGAAGGTTCTGGGGAGACCTTATTGCAGCCTTCCAGTACCTAAAGGGGGCTTATAAAAAAGATGGAGACAAATTTTTAGCAGGGCCTGTTGCAATAGGACAAGGGGTAATGGTTTTAAACTAAAAGAGGGTCAATTATGACTGGATGTAAGGAAGAAATTTTTGACAACGAGGGTGGTGAAACCTTGGCCCAGGTTGCCCAGAGAGGTGGTAGATGCCCCATCCCTGGAAACATTGCAGGCCAGGTTGAATGAGGCTCTGAGCAACCTGATTTAGTTGAAGTGCAGGGGGGTTGAACTAGATGACCTTAAAAGGTCCCTTCCAACCCAAAGATTCTATGATTCCTATCTTCCTAGCTTGGTTCACATGGGTACTACATAAAGGACCTAAAATAAACCTTTTTTTTTTGTCACAACAGTTGTTTGCTCCTGACTTTTTATCACTGAACTTTTTTGAGTAGGGTTCATTCTATTGTGCCACAGAGGCATTGCAGAGGCATTCTAAACCAAAAAGATCTATTTGCCATTTGCAGTTTTTCTTTGTACAATCTGATGATACTCTAGAGCTCTTATACTCCTCTAAGATATTTTCTAACCTCATTATCTTCTAGTTTAGATCAGTGTTCTGGCCAACTGTCAGATGGCTGTGAATGCTGCTGCTAATGAACTGTAAATTGTCCAGGGAATAAAATGTTGGCTTCACATTTAGTATACAGATTTGGACATTTTATATATGGGTTAAGAAATGGTTTTTTACTTCTTTTTTTATCTTTACAGGTGTTAACACTTAAACACATTATCCATAACACACCTGAGACAATTGTGTCCTTCCAAGGATATGTTTCAGTCAAAGGAGGAAGAAAAGATCATAATTCACAACACATTACTCTTTCCGAATTCATCTCAGTTAAAGCTATGACTTCATTTATAATGTATTATAGTGCACTCAGCTGATAAGGTTCTCCTTGAAATTTTAACTAGCACCATGAACTACAATTCCTAAGAAAAACACCGGCTGGGCATAATTCTGCTTGCCTGTGAAACCCCATTAGTGTTAATATTCTTCTAGTGGCATAGCTGCAGTGAGAATTAGTTCCAATTAGGTTGTATCAGAGTGGTTTATAAAGGCTGTGTTTTCTTTGGTACTTTATTGTAATGTAAGGACTAAAGTGATGCCAAAAAAAATGAATGATGTTTCATAGCATTTCTGAAGTTAAGTTTTCTGTAACTTGTTACTGTGAAAAGAACATCACCAGATATGATCCTTCAAAGCTCCACTGTACAAAGTATTACAGAATCACAGAATCACAGAATCACTAAGGTTGGAAAGGACCTTCAAGATCATCAAGTCCAACCATTAATCCAGCGCCACCATGTCCCCTAAACCATGTCCTGAAGTGCCATGTCTACATCTTTTTTTAACACTTCCAGAGATGGCTGCTCGACCACCTCCCTGGGCAGCCTGTTCCAATGCTTGACCACCCTCTCAGTGAAGAAATTTTTCCTAATATCCAATCTAAACCTCCCCTGGTGCAACTTGAGGCCATTTCCTCTCGTCCTATCGCTGGCTACTTGGGAGAAGAGAGCAACACCCACCTCACCACAACCCCCTTTCAGGTACTTGTAGAGAGCGATAAGGTCTCCCCTCAGCCTCCTCTTCTCCAGACTGAACAACCCCAGTTCCCTCATCTGCTGCCCATAAGACTTGTTCTCCAGACCCCTCACCAGCTTCGTTGCCCTTCTTTGGACACACAAAGTATTAATCTACTTAGACTCATGTTCATGTGCTGTCAACCTGAATCCTGATGGATTGCATTTTGAGAGCCATCTGCATAAGAATAGTATTCAAGGGACTAATAGTCAGATTGACAATACATATCTAGCCATAGAATACCTAAATCCCAAACAGCACAGAATTTTGTTGACTCCATAGCAACATACACAGATGCACACAACACTCACGTTACTTTCTGACTAGATTAGTGTCATGGTTTAGCCCCAGACAGCAACCAAGCACCACACAGCCACTCACTTGCCTCCCCATCCCTAGGTGGGATGGGAGAGAGAATCAGAAAAAAGAAACCTCGTGGACTGAGATAAAAAAAGTTTATTAGGACAGCAACACAAGAGAAGAAAAAAAAAAATACAGATTATACAAAAATAAGTGATGCACAATGCAACAATTGCGCACCACCTGGTGATCAATAGCCCATCCCTGAGCAGAGATTCCCACCCCCTGACCAAGTCCAGTTTTATATCATGAGCATGACGTTATATGGTAGGGAATATCTGGGTCAGCTGTCCTGGCTGTGCCTCCTCCCAGCTTCTTGTGCACCTCCCCACTGGTAGAGCGTGGGAAGCTGAAAAGTCCTTGACTTAGTATAAGCACTACAACTACTTAACAACTAAAAACATCAGTGTGTTATACCAACATTATTCCCATACTAAATCCAAAACACAGCACTACACCAGCTATTAGGAAGAAAATTAACTCTATCCCAGCCAAACCCAGGACATTTAGTTAGACAGATAACAGTTACAAAGAGCATGTTTTGAGTAGACATGGTATGTTTTTTATATGTTTAATAAATATGTCATAGAGGGCTGCCAGATGGAAAGGCATATACTATTGTCATGTCCACTGAGGACAGAACAATAAGTAATGGGCTTACATTTCAGCAAAAGAGTTTTAAGTTATCTGTTAGGAAAAAGATTTTACTGTCCAAATAGGTAAACACTGGAACAGTTTCATTAGGAAGACTGTGGAAACCCTCTTTCTCTAAGATGAGGCTAGCTAAACATCTGTCAGATATGGTTATTATGGATTCACCCTGTCTTTGGCGAGTGGGTTACATGGCCTCATGGGATTTAATAAACAACAATTTTTTGCTAGTGGAATAGTTTTTGCTAACAATAAACCAATATAGGTTTATCCTAAAAATCCACTACCTCATATTTTAAATCATCAGATCACCTTGATGATGTAGAAGATCTTGGTAGCAAGTGTAGTTTACATCACATAACCACATCTAGCTAGACATCCATATTCTTTCCAAGAAAGAAATGTCTCATTCACTTCTACAAGAAGTGGTACATTGCAGTAATGTTTTGTATTGATTTGTATTGTGTATTGTGCCCAGGTGGCCAAGAAAGCCAAGAGCGTCCTGGCCTGTATCAGAAATAGTGTGGCCAGCAGGAGTAGGGAAGTGACTGTCCCCCTATACTTGGCATTGGTGAGGCCACACCTTGAATACTGTGTTCGTTTTTTGGCCCTGCACTACAAGAAGGATGCTGAAATCTGGAGCGTGTCCAGAGAAGGGCAATGAAGCTGGTGAGGGGTCTGGAGAACAAGTCTTACAAGGAGCAGCTGAGGGAATTGGGGTTGTTTAGTCTGGAGAAGAGGAGGCTGAGGGGAGACCTTATTGCTCTCTACAACTACCTGAAAGGGGGTTGTGGTGATGAGGGTGTTGTTTTCTTCTCCCAAGTAACTAGTGATAGGATGAGAGGAAAAGGCCTCAAGTTGCGCCAGGGGAGGTTTAGACAGGATATTAGGAAAAATTTCTTTACAAGGAGAGTGGTCAAACATAGGAGCAGGCTGCCCAGGGAGGTGGTGGAGTCCCCATCTCTGGAAGTGTTCAAAAAACATGTGGATGTGGCGCTTCGGCACATGGTTTAGTGGGCATGGTGGTGTTGGGTTAACAGGACTTGATCTCGAAGGTCCTTTCCAACCTTAATGATTCTATGATTCTGTGATTTATAACTTTGAGGAAGAATAATCTGAATACTAAATATGCATGAGGTATTTAACTCCAGCATTTGTCCTATTCTGGACGATGGCCTACCAACACACTAACATATACCAGTCTATTTAAATTCAAACATAATTTCTAGGTCACATAGGGAACATGGAAATGGCAGATCTTGTTCAAATCCACTAACAGTCAATACATTGAGTGCTATATTAAAAAAATGAGTTAATGAGTGTTATACCTCTAAATCTGTTAATCTGGTCTATTTTAGATATTTGCTTTAAAATTGCATCCTAGATGTGCCCATGTCTCTCTGATGACTGTAAGAGGATTCTAAATGACTGGGACAGAAGTAGATGTTTATATTGTAGAATATTTAAGTTAGATCAGATAAATCTTTGACTGGATTATTGTCCTACTGTTGACTTTAATATTATCAAGCATCTCGTTATTGGTCTAACACATGTCCTAAGGAAATGGAAAAATACTACAGTAGCCATCTAACATCAGTAAGGATAACATCTGAGAAGCCTTCAGGGTGAGACAACCTAAATCAAATCATCTGAGAAACCTTCAGGGTGAGACAACCTAAATCAAATTACCGAGTATTTGCCTAGGTCAGGAGCACTCACACAGGCAATTATCACAGCTCGGCTGATACACAGTAACTTTTTAAGCCACAGTAATAATAATGTTCTTCCAAGCCCTAAGGCCTTTATTTTGGAGTTAGGTGTAAACTTACCTGGATCTTGGTCTGAGCAGCTTGTATGATAACACACAATTGCATTCATAAGTACACTTATAGTTAAAACTCCTTTACCTCATTAAAACTTACTAAGTTGCTTTGGTGGAAAGGATTCAGGACCTAAAAGTCTGTTCTATACATGCCGCTATTACCGTATGAACTGACATGGCTAACATCCTTTAGAGATAATTGGATTTTTTGTCTCACCCTTTCCATGCTGTGCATTATTTTGGCATAAGTGCACTTATTTAAACTGTGTATGTCCTATATTCTTTTAGTACTATAAGTTTCTAGGCTCAAAAGTAAACTACCTTGCACTTGCACTGATAGGCAAGGTAAAAAATGCTATAAAATTTCAGCCTTCAGTTGATCTGGTTACAGAGCCTGAGCTCAGCCAATATCCATCATAGTAATCTAGGAAAAAAAGGTTCTGTTTTTTTCTTAAATTTCTTGAAGAAGGCAAGTTCCTCTGGTCAGAAGCTTTTTTCCCCCTTTCAAACTCTTTAGGGTCTTCTTTTTTTATCTCATCACTTCTAAAACACCTGTGGTGAGAGAAACGAAACACAAATATGTAAAAATATATTAAAATTTTAACTGAAGTCAGAACTTAATGTGATGTATAGCGTAGAATCTTATACTGCACCTCAGCATGACACAATCTGAGTCAAAGTTGTTCTCGGAGTTTTGTTGTCTCTTTCATTTTCTTTTTTTTTCTTTCAGGCAGACAACTAGTTCTTTATGAACATATTGGTTTTTTAAGTTTTATATATTGCGTCTGCACACTTGCCTGTTTACCAGATGATAACAAGGAAGAGAGAAGAGGGACCAATAATGAAAAATAACGATGGGAGGGGTGGGATTATTAAATACTCTTGAACGTCCAGAGGAAGCATATTTCTATCGCTACCTCTGGCACCAAAAGTAATTGGCATGAGAACAACTGTCTCATTTACTCTTCTTTAGTACAAGGAGACAAAGTTACTGGTAATATTTGTACTACCCAAGGAAATTAAGAAAAAAAAGGATTGTTTCACTAATTGTCATATCTGTACTGCACAGACTTCTTCCTTATGTGCTTTTCAAATTAGCGACACGAAGCATATTAAACTGATTAATTGCTCTGTGAATTCAGGATCAAGCTAGTTGAAAACAATGGCTCGCACTTGTATGTCTAAAATTATGGGGCATTGAATAATACTGGTAAAACAAGAACATATTTGTAATCAGTTAGGAATTAGTATCAAAATTTAGATGAAATTGCTATCAAATCAAATTAAATGAGATTTATTACCATCATCAAATGTAATATTACATCTTCATATTGTTGTCTTAGACAACCCTTTTGACCTGACTAGGACCTTGGAGTACCCTAGAGAATGGGACCTCCAAAGAAATGTTTGTGCATAATATGAGCAGGACCAACAAACACAGTCTCAGAAGTGTGTGATGCCAACCAAAGGAGGGAAATTGGAGAGTGTGGGAATGAGGCTATGAGGTGAGATAATATTTTCATTTAGCAGGAATCACTACAGCCCCTATCAACATGAGGAATTAAGGCTCCCAGAATACAATGGCAGTAGAAATGCCATCTGTCCTGCTTCTGGGTTGAATCACTTGCATGCGATTTGTTATACATCAAACATACTTTGGGGTATTGTAATAATTACAATATATGGTCTAAGCTGCTCATAGCTTTGTGTGAAGATGAAAATAAGAAAGAGAGATGTAGATGTGGCACTCAGGGACACGGTTAAGTGGTGGACTTGGCAGTGTTGAGTTTGCGGTTGGACCCGATGATCTTAAAGGTCTTTTCCAACCTAAAGATTCTATGATTCTATGAAATATTGTGCTTACAACACAAAGACTTTAACTCAGGAGATATTTCCATTTCTATAGACTCTGTATGACTTACATTATTTTCCTAAAAATACTTGTGCCTTGGCTTGGTTATCTGCATAGCAATCCATATTGTTCCATGATGAACTATTGTTCTACTAAGTGCATAAAATTAACTGTAGGTGTAAAATTTTGCATGTTTAGCACTATGATTTCTTTTTGTGCCTCACTTACTGCAGAGCATTAGGTCTTCCAATATAAGGAAGGGACTTCTTGTCTTCTCCTTTTTTGAGGTTGTGTGCCCTGTTGGGTCAATCTAATAGAACATCAGCATGGAGCTGCAGGAGGGATGCTGTGTGACAGGATGAACATACATGTCCATGTGTTCTTTGGCTATGGCAGAGCACAGCATCTTCTTCAGCTTTGAAGGAGCTGGGGAAAAACATGGTGTGGAACAGGAGTTAGGAGAGTGTGCGATGTCTCAGCTGTAAGCAGGGCTCTGAGGAAATGTCTCAGTTGCTGCAGAGCATCAGAAGATCAAAACCAGATTTCTGCTGGCCCTCCATACTTCAGGGAGCTGTTGAAGGATGAATGAACTGTGGATAAACTTGCTTTTTCTCCTTGCAGGCAGTGCTACTACTCTTAGGCCTTATGGATAGTATTCATCTTGCCTAGCTTTAGAGCTGACAGCACAGATGTCTACAAGTACTCAACGTAGCCTCTCTTTAAAATTCATAGAGGGCACCTTGGGGTGCAATTGATCTAATTCTAAAGTAGGCATCTAAAATAGGCCAGAAAAATCATGTCTCGGAAGTATAATATCAACCATTTACTGGATTTGAATTTGATCTATCATATCCATGCTCAGTATGCTATACAATAATTTGTGCATTTATAAGTATCTTCATTGCCTGTGTCATCCTGAGGAAGGGTCTTAAAAAGATTTGCAGTCATAAGAAAGAAGAACAGATGGTATAACAGCTTCATCTGGCAATGACTAACATATACATACAAGGCCTACTTGAGACTGATGCCTTTCTCCTCTAAGTAACTGAACAGCTTCTTAACAGGACAGCTAAAAGGACTGCTGAGACCACTTCCATTTTTCTGGACATGGTGGCCTGGATCTGAACAGAGGAGCTGAGTTTCCTGGCATGACCAATTTTTTTCCTCACCAAATCAAACACAAACAGGGAAAATAAGTAAAGTCGTACAAAAAATTTTTTTCTATGTTCCTTTTGTTTACAGTAAATGGTAAGGTTCATGTACCCATGAAGCAGGAATAAATCTGAAGTTGAGTTGTTAGTGATGGAGACAGAAGATGGACAGGAATACTCCTTTAGCAGAGAAAGAATAGATCTTGCAGCATCTGAGGAAAGTTATTCTCTAATAACTAAAGGTGCCAAAGTTAAACCCAGTAAAGATATTTTGACTGAAGACACTGGTAAACAGATTCAGGAAAGATTGCATCAATACTATAAATTTTGGTACTGATCATGGTACGTAAATAACACTGAGAGTGGGTACCAGGGCTGAAGACTTCCATGTATGAAGATCCTAAGTTGTTCTGTGACTTCATCTTAAAATAATCTCAGTACTAGTATACAGATAGTAAGAAGGTTCTTAATATGAGCATCCCTATATGCCTCAAAGGAAGCCGGTTCAAGCTGGGACCTAAGTTCTCAAAAAGTGGAAAAAGGGCAGTGGGAGGGTGGTTTTATTTTTGTAGATCTAGGGTATAAATCTACCTTTATGAACCAGGATATTGCTGTTACCTTTTTGGCAGAGAGGAAGCTCTGGAAGCTAGCAATGCTGAGAGGTGTTCCGGGGAAGGAACATAAACTATGAAATCTAATGAACAGATACAGTCAAGGTACATTTAGAAGGCTGTTCAAGGGCAGATGGAAACTTGGATTCAGGGCAGGTCTCAGTGACTTTTCTAATAGAAGGAAAAAAAACAAAAATGAAGAACAAACCAACCACAAAATAGAAACAAAAAGTTTTCTGAGGGGAAAAAAAAAGATAAAACCAAACAAAATGAACACTCTGCAAAAGAGACTGAGAAGGCAAGTTCTTCCATGAAATTGCCAAACATTGAACAGAGACCTAGATCAGCTCAAGCATCAGTTGAAAACAAGAGTTAGAGATATAGAAGGGGGAGAGCTTTCAACCTGTGTAAAAAAATTGCAAAATACTCTTTTAACTACTAATCGTAAACTTTTTAAAGGGCATTTCTGTACAATGTTCTCCAAAAACTAAGGCTGAGGATACAAATATCCTGCCCAGTGCAAGTACCACTTAGTTATATCAGATGTTTCCTAAAACAGACACCGACAGAAACTGGAATTCGCCGAAGTTTTTTAGCAGATCCTCACTGTAGTCACTGCTACAATACTCAACAGTTGTTCTTCTTTATACCTTACATTATGTTATTATCATGTAGTACCTCAGCATTTTATACATGTTAGTGAATTCATCAGATGTACCTGAAGTGCTCCTTAAGAAAAGTAGCCTTTTTTAAAACAAAAATTCCACGATTTCTTTTTGTTTGTTTGATTTGGTTTTTTGACACTTACCAGTTAAAAATCCACTTAACCTGCTTCATTGTGGAATCTCACACAGAATTATGGATGTAGGCCTGAGGGGAAAATTGCTAGTGTAGGGACATATATGAAGAATGGGAAACTGGATGAAAGATGAAGTATGAGAATATCCTCAACCAGTACTGCTGCTGACATGGTTTATCATGAAACCAGAGCCCCACTTGCTGGGTCACTGGGTCTGGCCTAATTGAAAGACCACAGGAATTCAGATTCCTGCAGAATTTGCTCACCCATGAGTCTTTTACAAGCACTGGGATGACTGACATGTTCAACATTCCTGTCTTTTCTCTGGCTAAAGCAGGAAATACTACAGCCCTCTTGTGGACAATGAAGACTGGAGGAAGCTATTCTGTATCAGTCAACTACTCTTTGTAGAGCTGACATGATCCCTATTTTCCATCTGCTGTATTCACCTAACTGTACTCTGGCTTTCTCAAGGTAACAAAGCTTAACAAAGCATTTTAAACCACTCTGCAAAAGGGAAGTATTCCACCACTGGGGCTTTTTAGATGTGGGTTAATTTGCTTCTGAGACCTCCACAAATACTCTTGCCCACTCAGCTTCCCTGAGTGGAAGATATTTATAGTCTTAGCACATGTACCTTAGGGAGAAACACTGCCAAGTTTTGCAACCAAGCCATTAGGCTATATATCTGAAGTGTATGGTACCTCACACTGAACCAAATGACAAGAGGTCTGAATGAGCAGACAGCTGAGAGACAGAAGGTGGAATGATATATTTGAGTATCAGGGATCAGATGCCTTTCAGTGGCAAGGCAAAGAATTGGAAACAAGCGTCCCTGTGGGTCCTGGCATTTTCCAGACATAAAGGTGACACATATTCAGCCTAGGCTTGGGACTATGGATTTATATAGTGCAGACAAACACATCTGTTACATGCGTAGTCCTCTAGCTTTGGATTAAACGTTGCGGGGGGCGGGAGAGGAAGAGAAAAATTTGTTGTCCCCAGGTGGTCCTTTTAATAAAGGATAATTTTGCCACTGGAGACTAGGGAGAGTTAGAACAGCTCCCAAACTTGTCCTAAAACCTAACTTCACCCAGGTAGTCTATACGTGAGTTGGAAAAAACCCCATGAAAGTAAAAGAAATAAAACTTTCTCCTTTGCCAGGTCCATGCCAGCTGAATGAAGATTGTTTGGCATGAACGTCAAACAGTGAACAAAAATTTTTGTCCAGAGCAAAGTGCATAGCTCAGTAGGCAAAAGAACACTTTGTTTTTCCCTTTGTTCTGTACTGAAAACAAGGAAAGTTCACTTTCTGTATGTCCCATCTCTGGTGACTGTATATCTGTATGTGGTTCCAAGTTGTCCAGTTTTGAGAAAGATCTACCAAAAATCTATTAGATTTTTATTAAAATATTAATAGGCATCTTTAACTTTCAAGTAGAGGAAACTCAAAACGAGCCAGCAAAATGCAACAGGAGGAAAAAGGGCTTTTAATTCAGCCTCTCGCTGATCACTCTATCTGCAGGGAAGGTCCTCACTATCAGGGCTTTCAGATAATGTATTGGTTGTCTGAGTAACAGAAAACTCAGTAATTCCCTTCTGGTCCTTAGGAAGTTATCTTTTTGTGCCAAGGCCCAGCTCCTCGCACCCCCCTTTTCTCAGTAGCTTCTCTTTCTGGGCTGCGAGCTCCTAGTTACTTGCTATGACTCTCTCTTTACTTCCTGCCAGAACAGAAAGCCCACAGCCTTCTGCGGGAACAGTCCCAGCACCTCCACAGGAAAGGGGTGGTCTCCCCTCCTGCCACCTGACCCACTCATTCTCTCCTTGAATCAACAAAATATATCCCTAAGAGCAAACCTATAAAAGAGACCAAGTAGGTTTGTGAAAGACAGCCTTAACAGCCTTCAATCTGCAACTAGTTCCTGCTGTGTCCTCAATCAACAGTAACGATGGACATGAGTCTGAAGAAAACATCTGCACCAGAACACCTCCATAATTTATACAAGCTAAAACACTTATACTTAGTGCTAGCCCTTCTCTATCTACTAAATGCATGAAGCCAAATGTCCTCAGGCTCCAGGAAAGTTTCCATTTGTAGCTGAACTTTATGGCTTATATCCAGCTCTGATTAGCAGCCAGACTTTCTGTGTTGGCCCCTCACAGATGATGTGTTGCAAAAGTGTCATTGAGCTATTGCTTCTTCCTTACTTTCTCCAAGTATTTTTGGTTCAGTCTTTATATGTCATCACAGCTGGCCACTTCCCTTATAGTTTTGGAGGCAGATATACCTTGGAGGCAGATGTACATTCAGATTGCTTGGCAGCAGAGGGTGTATTGCTGGAGCCAGGAGAACAAGATTAGAAGGTGAGATATACATATGTTTTTATCTCTCAAATAAAGATTGGCTTCTGTAGTACCTTAACTGTGAAACTTTGGAGCCTCCAAAGGGCCTTGGAGCTATGAATTTATAGGAAGGGGAGCCCTTTTTTTCTCAAGTTAAAACATCAGGTACTTTCTGCCATTTTTAGTACTTATTATAAATCAAACAGAAATGTGAAACTTGTTTTTATCACTCAACACAAAGACTATTGGGGACATGTTACAGATGGGAATTTTGATCAACGGTTATTGGTCAATAACAAGTAAAGTGCTTAGTAGTCCCAGCGAGTATGTAGCAAGAGTGTAGAAAGGTCGTAGAAAGCATGTAGGAATAGTACAGACTTTATTTCACAAACCTGAGTGGCTTTGGAGAAGTCACAGACTGACAACGCTCTGCTGAGGTCAACATGCGATTTTCCATTAGTTACAATAAAATGAAGAATGAGTTTTTAATGTTGTGACATTTGTGTTTCTCTCTATAAAACAGGAGTAGAATAATTTACCTTTATGAAGAAGTTTGCATATGCCATGTTTTAAGATGCTTAAGTGGGAGCAACTATACCTATATATGCTATGCAACCCATATACTATATATAGGATACTTTGCATCTATTTCATAACAAATACATATATACACGCTTGTCTAATCAAGGTAATGAAACAGCTTTTTCTTTACACAGCTTCCGTATTCAATACTAAGGCGGCTATATTTAAAAGGCTACATTTGTTGCTTAACATGCGTAGGTTAACATGTATTTTGACCCACTTCTAAATTTAAACAAAAGTAGTGAGCTGCATTCTTTCTCTTCTCAACATATTTCTACTGTAAAAAGTGTTGCTTTTAATCCTATTTGGGACCAAATGAGCTTTTGAAGCCCCAAAGACATATTTGAAAACAAATTTAAGATGTTTTTATACTTCAGAATATTCTGATATTGTTTAAATGTCTGTGGCTATATTGCTAACACTGAAATAAGAGATAATGCTATGAAAATCAAAACAGGATAATTCAACTCAATGTGAGTACAAAATACTTTATGTTAAATCTGCAGGTAAATAAAGCAGTAAAGAGAATGCTTTTAGGTCCCAATCCATTAATGTACTTAACCACTCTGAGCATTTATCATAAAAGTGCTTTGATTGATTTCCATTGAACTATTCTAAATATGAAATGCTTTGCTAATGACTGAACTTACTGCATTGCAAGAACGTATAGAACTATGAGGATTTGTAAATATTGTCTTTTCCCTAGCGCACAGACAAAAGAGAGAGTCAGGCAAAAGGACAGTGGACACAATGCATAATCAATGCCATTTGAGAAAGCTGTAATTCTCATAAATAGTATACACTTCAATTAAAGTTTACAAAGCTGTTATTGATTTGGTGCAGCAAATGTGATACAGAAAAAAAGACACATTCTGACTCTTTTTATGTTGGTTTTATGTGACGCACATTATTGAATAGCTGAGTGGCTATCATTCCAAATGTGAAATGTTAAAGTAGTGCACAGTCCTCCAACAATTAATTATTTAGTTGCCAAGCTGGTGAGTACATTTTTTAAAAACTCTCCTGAGAAAATTTACCTACAAAGTTAAGAAATTGTGAATAGCATATCAGTTTCTATAGATTTCCTTCCTGCCCTTGCAAGAAAAGGAAGTAACTGTACATTGTTTTTGTACAATGGCTTTGCAAGAGAAGAGCTGTAAAAGAACTGGTTAAAGTGCATATGAAAGGTGTTGTGCTGGGTGTTTAGAAATTCTTGTGTTAGAAAACAAATCTACTTTGATCTAGGCTGTGCAATCTTTACAGCAACTCTGCTCAGTGTTTGCCACAAATAAATTAATGTCCCAGGATTTAGAAAAACAAACAGCCTAAAAAAGCATTACTCCGTGATTTGGTTCTTGAAGCAATAGAGTGTGCCTTAAGGGTCTGCAGAATAAAGATTTAAAATTTAAGGTTCAGCCTCAAGCATTATTGTCCTTGATAGAACAGCAGGAGGTAAAGACTTCAGGCAAAATTATCATAGCCCGAAGCCAACCCAGCTGCAACAGGAGAGAGAAGCAGGAGCCAGACAACTCGACAGAATCAGAAGCCAGCAGCAGGACAGCAGTATGAAAAGCTGAACTCAGCCAAAACTGGAACCACTATATTATCAGCAACTGGAATTTGGGGATATAGTAAGGCATTGTTTGATTTGTGAAGAAGAGATGACATAACTGTGAATCATGCATTAGGCTCACTAGGAACAGAACACTGTGAAGAATTACAAGAGTCATTTCCCACTAACGTTCAATGAGGAAATGAATAAGACTTGCAAATAACAACAACAAAAAGCTGTGTTGTAAGAGCGTTACAAGTTCAAATAATCCAAAGTTTGGACCAAAAGCACTCAGATGAGATGACCATTATTAATTACATACTCAATATTTTCTGGATAGAAACCCTTCCTCATTGAAGTGCACAAAGTGGATGATGGTCACTGAGCAAATATTCAGTAGTGTCTAATTTTGCCAAGAAATGTTTTTCCTGATCTCGTTCCTCTATTCTTCAAGATAACCTAATTGGTTTGGCAAAGCTTTTAAAAAAACAGACACAAATGAAAACAAACAACAAACCAAAATACAACAGCCAGAGGCAGGTACTCAGCCTGGAAAAGCATAGTTGAACCGGTGAAAACTTTTCAAACTCATTAGTAATTTTAAAAATTTTCTTCTAATGGGCAATAACAATGAGTCCTTCTAATAGGTAGTGTTAGGAGCCACATCTAAAACAAATTATCTGAAACCTTCCACTCTGAACCTTTTGTTCTCATGAGTTATCTCCTCTAAGTTCTAAGATTGTATATAACTCCTATCCTACTTTTATTTCATATTCTTTTTTATGGAGACAATATTTATATCAGATTATAGAATTATAATCACTGACTTCATAAGGATATATGTGACATCCAATGAAGTGTGTCTGTCTGATTCACATGCGTTATCAAATCTGAAGTGTGGTCTGCCACTGAACGGATCTAGGTCTTCTCTCAGGATATTACCTCCTTTCTTTGAGTCTCTGATGTCTTGATCTGACTGTAACATCTTAAATGCAGCATCTGTCTTTCATATCCATTAATCAGGACTGCTAAACATGAGAAATATTCTCCAGGACTAGAAGAAGAACTGCTTTTCTTCTCTGTGTCCAACAGAAACTGAACTGGAGAGAGCCCTCTAACAGCTAAGTAGTATTAAGTGTAAATAACTTTGAACTCGTCTCACAAACTTTTTAGTCACTTATACTGTCTTCCAAATCAGTAATTGTTTTAGAATTTTTCTTCATCATTCCATCTTTATTTTACTACATGGAGGAGCAGAAAATTAAAACGAGCGGGTCAAATGTCAGAATAGTTTCTGATAAATGGCAGAAAAAGCCAGAACTGTATGCAACACTGTTTCTGCTCTTGCTAATGTGGGACACCAGAGAGTGTGGGAATAGTGTGAGAACTTCTAACTCTTCCTTCTGGTGGGAATCTAATAGCATTGAAAATGTAGTAATTCATCTCTGACTGGATTAAAAGATGCTGCACTGTTCAAAATTGCTACAAATATTTGGGTTTTTTACCTAAACATATTGTCATCCATTAATTTTCCCCAGAGAAAACATTAGGGATAATAGTGAATTCATTATATTATCACAAAATGGCAGCATAAAAAGTTAAATGTCAGAAATATTATATCTCCTGGTTTTTTTGTTTGTTGTTTTCTTTCTTCTCTTTCTCTTTCCTTCTGTCTGTATATCAGTTGGTCTGTCTGTCTGTCTCTTTGGTTGTAGCCACAGCCTTGCTGTCATCCAGTTCACAGCATTTTACTGGATTAATTGCGTCCAAAACACAGAATTCATAGATGTGTTTTTACAATACAGTTAAAATGCCTAATTTAATTCTCCCAGCCATATCTCTCACCCAAATGGACATGTCTGAGTTTGCTCTGAGCAATAGTTTTGTCTTAAATTTCACTGCCTTCCTTAGTTTTGGCATCACTAGAAAGTGCCACTCCATGTCTCATCTTATCTACAGTGAGCTTACAATTGTTTTTAACCATATTACTGCTAGACTTGGAAATGCAACTTCCAGATGTTCAAATACCAAGTAAGATTTACACACAATGCAAATATTCCATATTTCTATGAATTGTCTAACAATGATGGTTTATATTTGGGTTACATGGAAACAAATATGTGGAGTTAATAAAATCCCTTGGGCACTTGTTTCAAACAAATCTGTTTTTCAATTCATATTCATCTGAGGAATAGTTTATTTTTACTACTTGTCTTGAAGTATTCTTCAGGTAACATGTTTATAATACAGAGCTTATGAGCTATATTCTTAAATAATTTTATTTTTCATTTTCTCAGTTATGCTAACAGTCAAGAAAGCATTGAGCTAGTTATCAGAAAAATTTATAACCCAAAATTAAATTTTTTAAAACCACATTTCTTGCTGTGGAAAGAAAACTTACTGTAGAAATTACATATGAAATTCCTAGGTGAACATTCCTACTTGAAACAAAGTAGTGGATTCTGGTGGCAAATATCTGGCATGAATAAATATTTTGCATATACACTTTTAAAAATCATGCTTTTGGCAAATGTACTAGGATATCTTTGAATTTTTCTGCAATGGGGTATTATGTGTCAAATCAAAGTCATGATAACTTTACTAACAGTAAATGCTGATTGTTGAAGCTGTAGATTTTATCATTAGTGATACTTTTCTGTGTTGTGTTACACAGGTTGGGGCAAAGCACTGTGTGATCTGAAATGAATGAAGATGGGAAACAGCAGCAAGCACATGATCCCATAAAAACCATCAGGTATCAGAGGATCTGTTCCTTTCCAGAGCTTTATAATTTGCTCACAACCTGTTTGCGTACTTGGGAGGAAGACAATAGACAGGGATCAAAATGTTCTCTATGGTTAAGAATAGACAGGAGGCTCCCTAGGGAAAAAAACATGACTCCAGATTTTCACCAGGGGACACTTTTCTCAACACTGTTAGAGCACATTGTTATTAGCCCCACAGGGAGAGAATTAGCTCATCTATGATTTGTCATCTTGTCTACACTGCTCATTTGGACCTCTTGTCTAAGCAATGGAGCAAAATAAACGGCATAATTCCTTTCCTGCAGTGACTCTCTCCCCAGGGACAACAGAGGAGTGACCTGGCCAAGTGGGTTAGTCTAGGCCTCTAATTTTGGGGAGAAAAAGTAAAAGAATATGATTGCTATTCCTAGCAATTTAAAGAAACCTATCTGGAACCTTATACCTGAAATGTGATGTTCCATGTCTCCCATATACAGATTAGCTGTTTCATTTTCTCTGAATTATGACACATTTTACTCACAGCCTACACTCACATGTAGAAATGTAGAAAAATACAAGTGAATACAGTCTAAAGGAGCTCAGGAAACTGTGCAGTTTGGTGCATTTACAACTAGAAACCTTCAACAGGTCAAAACTAGAAAGAAATATTGCTAAAAAAGCTGCTAGTTATAGCATAAACACCTAAGAATATATCCCCATCAGGAAAATGACTTGTTCTGACATCAGCAGAACCTGTGTTTCCATTTGATCCTTGCTCTGGAAACCTCTGCAACCTCCACCGCAGGAGTAGCCCCTTCCAAGGCTTGCTGTGACAAACCCAGGGGATCCAGGAGAGCAAGCACTGTGGAGCAACGTACTGAGCTACATGCATGGGCACCAATCAGCCAATTCATGCATGCTGGTGGGCTCTCAGGTTACTACTCAGCAGCATGGGTGACAACTGCGTCTGCTTGTCTTTCAAGCAGAAGGGACAATCTCTTCCCCTTCTTTTCTACCCATCTGGGATTTTTCGCAGGGTTTCTATGAGTTTAGATACCTCTAAGATTTCTGTGTCTTTTCCAAGGTTGCTTGAGAATGGCTGTGACTTAGCATTAGATGCTGACAGTTGACCATGTCTTCAAAATAAACTAAACTGTCATCATACGTATGACATAATGCCAGTACTAGGAAATGAAAGAAGTCTAGGGTGAACATAGACAGTAAAGCTATGAAGCATCATGGTATTAGGCAAGGATTCTCTCTTACTAACTCTTCAGGACAGTGAAACTGTAGATACTCCTCAAAGCTGGGTAAAGGCACTGGGTGGCAGAATTACTATCTTCAGCCATGAATTGATGCAGGTCTGCTCTCTGCCTAACAAAATCTGACCCCTAATGTCACATATTTACATTATACCTAAACCTACTAGATGTGTTTGCCCTAATAGTTCATCTTCTCTTACCTACATTCAACCACTATTGATGGAAATGAACATATGTGTTTTTATTTTTGGTTAAGTAAAGAATCAGAAACTTTCCAGAAAATCATGTATTCCCCCCAACAAAAAAAACAAAAGCAACAGCTCTCCATTCTTTCTTCCCATTTTTTAATGAAACAAGCGTCTGGGGGACCAGAGAATGCCATATGAACTTACCAATTTGCTGACACACATAAAAATTCTGAGAGATACTTTCGACTCTGATCCGTACTAAAATACTAGAAATGTCCACATAAATATATGGAGAAGTATTTCAATTTATTAAACACTGTGATACTGTGATGGTGTTTTTTCAATATATATTCTCATTTTCTTATATCAATAGAAATTATTTCCAGCAGAATGGTGCACTGATTTTTCCTTCGCTTTTTTTCAACATTCTTTCCAACTTTGTTTTATAAAGGAAAAGACTTCCCTGCCTTGGTTTTTTTTTCGTCGC